>NC_057795.1:220628487-220928487 GCF_018294505.1 Triticum aestivum
GCACGGGCCTCGCGGGCCCGCGGGGTCGGCGGCAATCTGGGGACCGGACCGGGGCACGTGGCGGCCGCTGATTGGCCGCGCGGATCTGGCGGACGTGTCCGGCGCCGGCGGACAATGTCCGGCGCGCGGAGAGGGAATTTCGCTAGGGTTTTGCCCGTGAATTTCGGAGGGGGAGGCATATATATAGGTAGAGGGAGCTAGGAGTGTCCAAATGAGGTGCGGTTTTCGCCCACACGATCGTGATCCGACGACGGAGAGCATGGAAGTGACTTAGATGGGTTATTGGGCTGTTTTGGAGGGGTGTTGGGCTGCAACTCAAAAGAGGCCTTTGCGGATAAGCGGTTAACCGTTGGAGTACCAAACGAGCTCCAAATGACCCGAAACTTGACAGGTGGTCTACCGATGCTATACCAGGGCCACTTGGCAAGGCTCGGTCCATTCCGAGAACGTTCAACACCCGCACACGAAAAGAGACAAGAGGGGTGCGCCGGTGCATGTGGGAGTGTCGGATTGCGAAACGGACAACGGGAAAAATGCTCGGATGCATGAGACGAACACGTATGCAAAATGAAATGCACATGGTGACATGATATGATATGCATGACATGAATAAAATGAAAAACAAAAGACAAAACCCAACCACAGAGGAAATATCATATCACATAGCCGAAAATGGCAAGAGTTGGAGTTACAAAGACGGAAAGTTACATCCGGGGTGTTACAGTCATCCTCATTTTCCTTGGGGGCATTTATTAGACTTGCCCATTCTTCAACAGTGGACTGGTACCTTGTACCTTCATACATCCAAACAATTCTACCATCTGGGTAAAAATGTGCTGTGGAGTAGAACTGCATGATAAGCTCATCATTCCAGTGGGTGAAGTTATGTCCAACATAATCAGCAACTCCACAAGCAACAAAGCTTTCTTGCACTCCGGGATAGTGCTGCTCATTGTCCTTGATGTAGGTCCAGTCGACCCACCTCATGTCACAAACTATGGGCTTCTTGTCCAACAGAATTGTTTCATAGAAGTCCTGCTATTCTTTTGTATGGAACCTGTGGTCAACAGCAGTTCTTCTTCTTGAAGCATATGGATCTTCCATCCTCCACGGTCTCAGCCCTGAATCCTTCCCGATTCTCATGTCCTCAGCCACAGGATGGGCATCATTGTGGTCTGGTATCTTGGGCTTGAGCTTTCTTAAGACTTGACCTTCTTCATCTTCTTCAGCAACATTGGGCACTAGGGCCTTATTCTTCTCAGTAGCTGGAATACTCCTAGTATTCCTCTTTGGAACTTGCTTGGCTTTGGAGGCAGCTTTGGGTGCATCCTTGGGCTTGGATGTTGCAGCCCCTGATCTGATTGCATCACCCATAAGCTTAGGTGCCTTAGGTGCTGGTGCAGCATCCTCTTCCTCGTCTTCAGAATCTCTTCTCATAGAGGGTTTTCCAAGGACCTTGGCAGTTGTGGTTCTAGCTCTCTTCTTTTTGTTGTCTTGAGCCCCATCATCCTCTGACTCAATTGTGAATTTCATAGTCTCTCCAGTAGGAACTTCCTAAGGTTTGGATGATGTATCTTTCCTTGCAGGTGCCTCTTTGGGTTGAGCCTGAGCTGGCACTTGAGTGGACTTTCTAGCCTTTCGCATTGGTGTCCTCTTGGAAGGAACTTTCTTCTTCAGACCTGGTTTAGTGCTCTGTGCAGAGCCATATTCTTTCTTGAGAACTACCTTCTTGGAAGTAGCCTCATCTTCCTCAGCTTTGTAATCTTCATCCTCTGAATCTGAAGTTCTTTTCCTCCTTTGCCTGCTAGCAGCCTTAGGCAAATTGCTAGGAGTACTTCTGCTCCCTTCATCTATAGTTGAGGGACTAGTGCCCTCACTCAAGTCCATCTACTCTTCTGACCTGTTCTGGCTATCACTCTGATCTGACATACTGCAAAAGCTGACTGCTGACCCTGTGAAGAGTTATAGATGAGATAGAATAGATGAGCATCACAAAATGCAGAGATTTTTGCAAAAGACTGATTCAAAAGTTTAGTTTTAGTTTTCCACAGAAAGCATTTCGGATCAAACGATTTTCAAACTCGGTGATACCGAAGCAGTTTTGGAACCTAAACTGATGATCTCGGTTGGACCGAGTCTCAGTTCGGTGGCACCGAGACTGCTAGGGTTTCACAGAATCCTCAAATTGGTCGCACCGATTAGTAATTCTCGGTTAGACCGAGAGTCACTAGTGCAATGGGATAAGCCAAATCGGTGAGACCGAGTTTTTCAGCTCGATGGGTCTGAGATGGTTTCGGCGGAAACCTAACCCTAAAAATTTGAATCTCATCTAATCTATGGATTACTTTGACTGGGTAGAGGAGTCTCAATCGTGGCAAGAATCAATAAGAATACAATGTGCAAGGAATCAGACGTGGATAGCACAAAGATTGAGTCCATACCCTAACTTGGCGGTGGACTCGCTATGGCGGCAACGGTGGGGACGAAATCCGTTGACGACGGCGGAGACCAGCGACAGGAGGCTGCTGGCGACGAGGAGACGATCCGGAGACCTCCGATGGCAGAGCGAGCTATTGCGCGGGCGAAGGGTTTCGGAGAAATTTTCAAAAAAATTCCCGTGGCTATATATAGCCCGACCCTGTCGGTGTGACCGAGTGGAACAACTCGGTGGCACCGAGATGCATAACTGTGTACAGTTACTGCAAATCGGTGTGACCAAAAAGTTCAAATCGGTTGCACCGAGATTGAAAACTCAGATCAACTTAATGATCTCGGTAGGACCGAAATGGAGGAATCGGTCAGACCGACAGTCACAAAGAGGTTTTGGAAGTTTAAGTCTATGACAAATCGGGGACTCCGAGTGCTCCTCACACAGAGTGGTTTGAATCTGACTTGATCAAATTTTGTGATGTAGTATGAATAGAGTTTGAGGTGAGAAAAGCATAGATAGCTAAAGAAGGTTCTTAGGCATTCTTGTCCATCCACTTGGTAAAAATAAAAGAAACCAAACAATCAAAACAACAAGTGGATGTCCTTGAATGAGTAAAAATATGCACCAACATGCTCACACAATAAGATGGCAAATGAAATATGTGGCAAAGCATGCACAACCAATACTAGCATCTATCAAACAATTGGCGATGACTAGGTCATCTATATATGAGTATATTGACTTAGGAGTCAAATGAGAACATTTGATCATAGGTCATACTCATCGTTTAAGCTCAAGTGGGGTTACCACTTTTACATAATGCATTGATGTGTTCACACCATTAGGGTTGCTTTGACTCAATTCTTAGAGTTAAGCTCCCCCTAAATGTGAGATCCCCCCTTAGAGGGGTGAACTAACATTGGGTTTTGTCGAAGATGACTTCATGTAGGTGTTGAAGATGTAGATGCTGAATGTTGATGTAGATCATTTGGAGCAATCCTTTGGAGTGAGTTGCACTTTCAACTTACCTACATGGGTTAGTCCCACAAGGAACAAACAAGAATATCCATAGACTTAGAGTGATGCACACACAAGATGATGTCCATGAAATCATTAGGTTACCTTGTACCTTGCCTTACCAACATGAGGGTTTGTGACTCCTTGAACTAGTGCAAGATGTGGAAGTTGATTGCACTTGTTCTTGCCATAAAGATATGAGTGAAGAATGTTGGCGGAGTCACCCTCAAGGACTCTCTAGTTCTTCTTCTTCGGGATCCACATCATCTTGATGGGAATCCTTGGAGTTGTAGTTGTACTAGATGAAGTAGAACTTGATGTAGTCTTGGGAACCCACTTGAATGAGGCTTTAGGTGCTTCTTCAAATGCATCAATCTCATCTTGAAGCTTGTCCTTGCCTTTGTTCTTGTGGTCTTGTGGTGGAAGATCATATTGAGCTTGTGTTCCCTTGAAGGAAGTAGGATCATACTTCTCTTGTTGAGGAACAAACTTTGTCTTGGGGTATTGATCTTCTTCCCACTCAACTCCATTGGCATTGAACTTACGTTCAAAACCAACACCTTAATTCTTCCGGTGCCTTCCTTGCTTGCGTACAATTTCCTCGAATTGCTTACTCCCGGCAAGGCTCTTGTAAAAACCCTTCTCTATAATTCCCTTCAATAAGCCATTTTCTTGCTCAAGTGTAACTTGGCTAAGAGAATCATTAGTGGAATCAAGAGAACTACTAGAAGCAACAATATTGGATTTGACATTATTATTATTGTTACTACTAGAGGAAGTATCTTTCTTGTACTTGTTACTAGGCTTGACTTTAGGCATGTAAGTAGATAAGAGTAAACGCTTGGCAATATAAGAAGAACTTTTCTTGTGGAGATCATCATTGATTGCTTTTAAGAACTCATGCTCTTGCTCAAGATTGAGCTTTTCAAAGCGTAACTTCTCATGAGCCCTTAAAAGTTCTCGATGATCTTCGAAGATAGTTTCATGAGCCAACTTAACAGTGTTTAGTTCTTTAGTTAGAAGCTCAATTTTCTCCTTATCATTATCATTCATTTTATCTTGATTAGCATGATTTATTAACATTTCATCATACTATTCATCACTAGAGTTGTCAACAAGTAAATCATCATCCACAAGTAAGTCATCTTCATCACTATTGAAATCAACATACTCAGGATGTGTTACCTTTGGACCTTTGGCCATGAAGCATCTTCCAACACCTTCATTTGGTGAATCAAATATGTCGTAGGAGTTGGTTGACAAAAGTGCTATACCGGCAACACCTTCATCTTGAATATATTCGGAGTCGGAGTGATAGCTTCTCTCGGAGTGATTGTCGGAGTCGGAGCCGGAAACCCATTCACCAACATGAGCTTGATGTCTTCATTTTGTGTAGCTCCTTGATGACTTGTCCTTCCTTTATGAATCCTTGCTTCTCCGTGAGGGTCTTCGTTCATAACGATCATCTCTACTCCTCCTCTCTCTTGGTGGTGATTCTTCTCTTTTGCTTCTTCTTCTTGGAGAATCTTCTCTTCTTTTGTAGGGTGCCATACACTCACTGGATTAGTGTCCGGGTCTCCCACAATTGTAGCAATTGCACTCTCGACTAGAAGTTCTCTTGTCATTGTAAGACCTTGACTTTGAGCTTCTTTCTTTGCTTCTACTCTTGTAGAATTTGTTGAAGTTCTTCACCATTAAGCTCAATTCTTAATTGAAGGTTTGTTTCTCACTTGATGATGCGGGGGCTTCACTTGAGACTTTGTAAGCACCACTTGACTTATTGTGAAGTTCCTCCTTATCCTTGAGTGACATCTCATGAGCAACAATTCTTCCAATGACTTCCGTTGGCTTGAGATCTTTGTAGTTTGGCATCATTTGAATCAATGTGCACACGGTATCATACTTTCCATCCAATGCTCTTAGGATTTTCTTGATGATGAATTTGTCGGTCATCTCTTCACTCCCTAAGCCGGCAATCTCATTTGTGATAAGAGCAAGCCTAGAGTACATTTCAGCGACACCTTCACCATCCTTCATTTTGAACTTGTCAAGCTGACTTTGGAGCACATCCAACTTGGATTCCTTGACGGACTCGGTATCTTCATGCATATCAATCAAAGTATCCCAAATTTCCTTTGAATTCTCAAGACGACTGATTTTGTTGAATTCTTCGGGGCACAATCCGTTGAAGATGATATCATAAGCTTGAGCATTGTATTGCAGCATCTTCAATTCTTTCGCATTAGCTTCACGGTTCGGTTCTCTCCCATCAAAGAATTAACCTTGCAAGCCAATACAAATAATTGCCCAAATGGCGGGGTTATGTCCAAGAATATGCATTTTCATCTTATGCTTCCAACTAGCAAAATTAGTACCATCAAAGTAAGGACCTCTACGGTGATAATTTGCCACGCTAGACGCCATACTCTCCTAGGTTGTGAAACCAAGGCTATGACCACCAAAAGCTATGGAAATTAAAGAAAATGGAGACCAAAGCTCTGATACCACTTGTAGGACCTTTAAGTATGTCTAGAGGGGGGTGATTAGACTACTTGACCAATAAAAACTTAACCTTTTCCCAATTTTATAGTATGGCAGATTTTAGCTACTTTAGGACAAGTCAAGCAATCATCACACAATTCAAGCAAGCATGCAAAGAGTATATAGGCAGCAGAAATTAAAGCATGAAAATTGCAATAAAGTAAAGGGAAGGGTTTGGAGGATTCAAACGCAATTGGAGACACAGATGTTTTTGGCGTGGTTCCGATAGGTGGTGCTATCGTACATCCACGTTGATGGAGACTTCAACCCACGAAGGGTAACGGCTGCGCGAGTCTAGGGAGGGCTCCACTCACGAAGGGTCCACGAAGTAGCAACCTTGTCTATCCCACCATGGTCGTCGCCCACGAAGGACTTGCCTCACTAGCGGTAGATCTTCACGAAGTAGGCGATCTCCTTGCCCTTACAAACTCCTTGCTTCAACTCCACAATCTTGTCAGAGGCTCCCAAGTGACACCTAGCCAATCTAGGAGACACCACTCTCCAAGAAGTAACAAATGGTGCGTTGATGATGAACTCCTTGCTCTTGTGCTTCAAATGATAGTCTCCCCAACAATCAACTCTCTCTCATAGGTTTTGGATCTGGTGGAAAGAAGATTTGAGTGGAAAGCAACTTGGGGAAGGCTAGAGATCAAGATTCATATGGTAGGAATGGAATATCTTGGTCTCAACACATGAGTAGGTGGTTCTCTCTCAGAAATGGTAAGTTGGAAGTGTAGGTTCGTTCTGATGGCTCTCTCCACGAATGAAGAGGAGGTGGAGGGGTATATATAGCCTCCACACAAAATCTAACCGTTACACACAATTTACCAAACTCGGTGGGACCGAATCGTTAAACTCGGTCGGACCGATTTAGTAAACCTAGGGACCGTTAGTGATTTTCGGTGGGACTGACATGCATCTCGGTGAGCCCGATTCGGTTAGGGTTAGGGCATAACGTAATCTCGGTAAGACCAATTACACAAACTCAGTGAGACCGATTTGGTAATAAGCTTTCCAGAGAGTTGGTCAGGTAAACTCGATGGGACCGATTTGCTCTTTCCAGTGAGACCGAAATGTTACAAAAAAGAAACAGAGAGTTTACATTGCAATCTCGGTGGGACCGATTGCTCACTTCGGTTAGACCGAAATGTTACGAAGGGAAACAGAGAGATTACAACCCCTCGGTGAGACCGAGATCCCTATCGGTAAGACCGATTTGCTTAGGGTTTGTGGCAGTGGCTATGACTTTTGGAATCGGTGGGCCGGATAGGAAGAACCGGTGTGACCGATTTTGGCTTTGGGTTTAGGTCATTTGTGGATGTGGGAAAGTAGTTGAGGGTTTTGGAGCATATCACAAAGCACATGAAGCAAGAGGCTCATTAAGCAACACATCATCCCTCCTTGATAGTATTGGCTTTTCCTATAGACTCAATGTGATCTTGGATCACTAAAATATAAAATGGAGAGTCTTGAGCTTTTGAGCTTGAGCCAATCCTTTGTCCTTAGTATTTTGAGGGATCCACTTTCATCATCCATGCCATGCCATTCATTGAGCTTTCCTGAAATAATATTCTTGGAATAGCATTAGCTCAATGAGCTATATGTTGTTATGAATTACCAAAACCACCTAGGGATAGTTGCACTTTCAAAGCTGCTTTGCGGCAAATACATAATTTTGTGCAAACCGAAGAAGAGAGTCTCCCAGAAGCTTTGGGGAGGCTTCTCCGATTACTTAATGCTTTGCCTGATCATCCTCTTAAGAAAAATGAAATACTTGATATTTTTTATAATGGACTAACCGATGCTTCCAAGGACCACTTGGATAGTTGTGTTGGTTGTGTTTTCAGGGAAAGAACAGTCGACCAAGTTGAATTACTATTGCATAATATGTTGACTAATGAAAATAATTGGACTCTTCCTGAGCCAATTGAGCCAACTCCTGAGCCTATTCCTAAACCAACTCCGAAGAAGAGGGGTGTTCTATTTCTCAGTCCTGAAGATATGCACGAGGCAAAGAATGAAAGAAAAAAGTATTAAAGCTGAAGATGTTAAGAATTTACCTCCTATTGAAGAAATACATGGTCTTAATTTACTGCCTGTCGAAGAAACACACTGTCTTGCTAACCCAACACAGGTAGTAAAGGTAAATTCTCTCTATAGATATGATAAAGTTGAAATCCCGTCTACTAAATTTCATAGCCAATGCTTAGATGAATTTGATGACTTTATGTCTAGACAAGAAAGTTTTAATGCTTATGTTGGTTGAGCATTAAAGAATAATGCTTTCGATATAGGACGCTTGAGTGATTATATGGCTAGAGTTAAAGGTGAACTTAAACTCATTAGAAAAAATGCTTCTATGGTTACCACTCAAGATGAGCAAGTACTTAAAGCTCAAAGTGATTTGCTCGACGAATTAAATAATTAACAGATTTTGCTGTTAGAGTGGCTACTAGAACTGGTAGAATGACTCGGGAACCTTTGTATCCTGAAGGACACCCTAAGAGAATCGAGCAGGATTCTCAGAGAAATAATTTAGATGCACCTAGTCCTTCTAAAAAGAAGAAAAAGTAAAACGATAGGACTTTGCATGCTTCTAGTGAACCTGTTGTAGACACACCTGAGAATCCCAATGATATTTCTATTTCTGATGCTGAAACACAATTAGGTGATGAACATGAACCTAGTGATAATGTTAATGATAATGTTCATGTTGATGCCCCACCTAGGAATAATAATGATGTAGAGATTGAACCTGCTGTTGATCTTGATAACCCACAATCAAAGAATCAACGTTATGATAAAAGAGATTTTGTTGCTAGGAAGCACGGTAAAGAAAGAGAACCATGGGTTCAGAAACCCATGCCCTTTCCTCCTAAACCATCCAAGACAAAGGATGATGAGGATTTTGAGCGCTTTGCTCAAATGATTAGACCTATCTTCTTACGTACGCGCTTAACTAATATGCTTAAAGTAAATCGTTATGCTAAATACATGAACGATATTATTAAAAATAAAAGAAAGATACCGGAAGCTGAAATTTCCACCATACTTGCTAATTATAATTTTAAAGGTGGAATACCAAAGAAACTTGTTGATCCAGGGGTACCTACTATACCATGCTCCATTAAAAGACACTATGTTAAAACTGCTTTATGTGATCTTGGAGCCGATGTTAGTGTTATGCCTCTCTCTCTATATCGTACACTTGAATTGAATAAGTTGACACCTACTGAAATATCTTTGCAAATGGCTGATAAATCAACTGATATACATGTCGGTATTTGTGAGGATGTGCCTGTTGTGGTTGCAAATGTCACTATCTTAACGAACTTTGTTATTCTTGATATTCCTGAGGACGATAGTATGTCGATTATCCTTGGTAGACCCTTTTTGAATACTGTAGGGGCTGTTATTGATTGCAGCAAAGGCAGTGTCACTTTTCATGTTAATGGTAATGAGCATACGGTACACTTTCTGAGGAAACAACCTCAAGTTCATAGCATCAATTCTATTGGAAAAGTTCCAACTATCATTATTGGAGGTTTTGAATTTTCTCTTCCTACTGTCAAGAAAAGGTATGATATTCTTATTGTTTGGGATGTTCAAATCCCCGTTGAGGTAACCTAGTGTTATTCGAAATTTCTCCGGTTCCATGTTATTCGGAATGAGTTTGTTAACAAGACTTGATCAACCTTGTTAGTGGATTCACTTTGATGATCATGAGATGGATGGAACTAGAAGGCACAACCTTCTGTACTCTCTTTTTAGTTCTGTTATTTAGAATGAATAAAGAAAAAATAGTATTATCTGTCTGTTTTCTGAATTATCGTTTCAATAAAAAATATCCCGAAAATAGAAGTGCTCCAAATGCCCTGTAAATTTAGTATGATTTTTATGGAATATTTGAGGATTTTAGGCACTGAGAACACACCAGGGGGGCAAGAACCTGGCCACGAGGGTGGAGGGTGTGCCCATTCCCTCTGGGCATGCCCCCTGTCTCATGGGCCCATGGTGGGCCCCCTCCACTTATTCCTGCACCCACACACTCCATCTTCCTCCCAAAAAATCCCTATCCAGCTCAAGCACGAGTTCTAGCTCATTTTGGTGCGATTTTCGATCTCCTTGCTCAAAGCTCCATTTACAAAACTGCTTTGGGAGATTGTTGCTTGGTATGTGACTCCTCCATTGGTCCAATTAGTTTTTGTTCTAGTGCTTTATTCATTGCAAATGTTTGCTGCATATGTGACCCTGTTCTTGAGCTTGCATGTCAAATTTATGAGGTCCTAAGTAATTCTAATGCATGATATAGGCTCTAGGGACTTGTGGGAGTAGTTGCTACCAATCTTGTTTAGTTTGATTCACTTTTATTTTGAAGTTACTAAAAATTTCAGAAATTTACCAGAGAAATATGTCCAGGAGAATGTACCAAGGTGGTTCCTCAACAAAGAGGACCTAAGCGTGTGCGCGAGCAAAACGATGAACCACCAAGGGAAGCAGAAGTGCGGGCTTGTGAGTGGCCATCAGAAGAGTTTATGATTAATGAAGGCATCAAGGATGTATTTGACGCATATGTGCGTAATGCCGATCTTGAGGACTTCATACAAGATAAGTGTCCTCAGTACTACCAATTGACCGATTCATTCGTGAGAATATTTAAATTTACATCTTCGTGTAATTCTCAGAATGTCCTATTTGATATTTATGATGAATCTTCTACCATGGACCTAGAAGATTTTACTACTGCTTGCAAACTCCCACAGTGGGCTAATGTTCATGAACCCCACAAATCTGAATATAAAGACTTCCTTGCTAGTATCACTGTGGGAGAATCTAGGGATATAGCACAAGCTACCATAGGGAGCATTCATTTTCCTACTATACATTATTTTACTCTCTTCATTGGTGTCACATGTGTGTCCCTGATCTTTGTGTTCTCAAGAGTGCTGTATTAGGTAATAAAGATTATAACTTGGGGGAAATAGTTGCAAGTAGGTTACATAACAATGGTGTATATGGAGATTTATTTGGAGGAATTTATGCGACCCGTGTTGCTAATTATCTTGGTATATCCCCACTTGAGGGTGATATGGTGTTGCCTCCCGCTTATTTAGATTTTGACGCTGTGGTCAAGCATAGTTTTCTTTTGAGGAATGAACAATTCCTCCAGTATCGACTAATCTTTGACAGACGTTGCGCTGTCCATGTTACTCTCCCTCCTCCCTCCCTTTTTGATTATCAGGAAAAACGAAGATATGTTGTCACCAGGGAGGAGGCAGCCGAACACGAGAGGAGAGCGGAGGCAGCTCGCCAACATGCCGCAGCTCAAGAGGCATTGGCTGCTGCATCTCAGTACGACCCCGGTTATGACTTCGGATATCAGCCAGGCTACCCTTGGCATTAGACCAACTTAGGCCAAAAGCCTAAGCTTGGGGGAGTATGTATTTCTCACCGACTTTACATTCATGTTCACACACTATTCCAGTTGTCGGTGCTCATACTCTTTCATTGTATTATCCATGCTAGTTTAATTTCTTTTTCTAGCTTTCTTATTGTGTGTTTGATAAACCTTAAGAAAACCAAAAAAAATAGTTAATTTCCTTTCCAGGCTTGTAGTAGCAATTAAAATGAAAACCCAAAAAGATTTCCCGTTCTTCTTTTTGCTTGTTGGGACCTTTCCCATGTAAATAGTTTTATTTCTTTTCTTTCCTTTGGGGGTCTAGAGTAGAAGACCATAATTAAAATGTTTAGTGGCTCTCATATGCATGATTGTTGATTTAACTTAGAGCCCATATTACTTTGTCTTCTCTCTTGAATTGAATGCTTGCAGATTCCAGCTTAGTCTAATGCACGTGCACTATTATTATTATACACACCGTTCGGTCCTGCAAGTGGAAGGCAATAATGAATGGACTGATTGAGATAAGAGAAGCTGGTATGAACTCGACCTCTCTTGTTTTTGTAAATATGATGAGTTCATCGTTCCTGATTCAGCCTATTATGAATAAACATGTTTGCAATGACATTTAGAGATCATAGTTACTTATGCCATGCTTAATTAGCTATGAGTTTATAATGGTTTACCTTGCGTGCCAACATACTATTAAAATGGTTATGATGTGGTATGATGGGATGGTATCCTCCTTTGAATGAATTGAGTGACTTGACTTGGCACATGTTCACGCATGTAGTTAAAACAAATCAACATAGCCTTCATGATATTGATGTTCATGGTAGATTATATCCTACTCATTCTTGCACTTGGTGTTGATTAATGTTAATGCATGTTCATGACTGTTGTTGCTCTCTCAGTTGGTCGCTTCCCAGTCTTTTGCTAGCCTTCACCTGTACTAAGCGGGAATACTGCTTGTGCATCCAAACTCCATAAACCCCAAAGTTATTCCATATGAGTCCACCATACCTTCCCATATGCGGTATCTACCTGTCGTTCCAAGTAAATTTGAATGTGCCAAACTCCAAACTTCCAAATGAAATTCTGTTTTGTATGCTCGAGCAGCTCCTGTTTCAACTAGGGTTGTATGTATCTTCCATGCTAGGTGGGTTATTCTCAAGAGGAGTGGACTCCGCTCCTCATTCACGAGAAAATGGCTGGTAACCGGGATGCCTAGTCCCATGATCCAAAAGATCAAAGCAAATCAAAATAATTAAAACAAAACTCCCACAAGGCTGTTGCTAGTTGGAGGCACTCGTTGTTTCGAGCAAGCCATGGATTGATGCTTGTTGGTGGTGGGGAAGTATAAACTTTTACCATTCTGTTTGGGAACCGCGTATAATGTATGTAGCATGGAAGATATCGCCATATCATAGTTGTTGCGTTGATAGTGAAAGTATAGCGCTCAAAATGTTATTCATCTGTATTTTAAAATCGAGCTCTGGCACCTCTACAAATCCCTGCTTCCCTCTGCGAACGTCCTATGTATTTACTTTTATGTTGAGTCATCACCCTCTTATTAAAAAGCACCCGCTGCAGAGCACACTATCATTTGCATGCATTACTATTAGTTTATATTGGGTATGACTTGACTGGATCTCTTTTACCATGAATTACAATGTTTAGTCAGTCCTTGATCTTTAAAGGTGCTATATATTTATGTTTTGCGGTCTCAGAAAGGGCTAGCAAGATACAATTTTGTCATATCATATCATGATTGTTTGGAGAAAGTGTTGTCATCCGAGTTTTATTATTATTACTCGCTAGCTGATTATGTTATTGACATGAGTAAATATGAGACCTAAGTATTTTTGTGAATATGGTTAGTTCATAATCTTTGCTGAAAACTTGAATACTGGCTTTACATATTTACAACAACAGGAGCAAAAATAGTTTGTAAAAGTTTTTCTTTATCACTTTCAGTTTATCAACTGAATTGCTTGAGGACAAGCAAAGGTTTAAGCTTGGGGGAGTTGATACGTCTCCAACGTATCTACTTTTCCAAACACTTTTGCCCTTGTTTTGGAATCTAATTTGCATGATTTGATTGAAACTAACCCGAACTGACGCTGTTTTCAGCAGAATTGCCATGGTGGTGTTTATTGTGCAGAAAACAAAAGTTCTCGGAATGACCTGGAAATCCACGGAGATAACTTTGGGAAATATAAAAAATATTGGCGAAAGAATCAAGGCCAGGGGTCCACACCCTGTCCACGAGGGTGGGGGCGCGCCCCCTACCCCTAGGCGCGCCCCTTTCTCATGGGCCCCCTGATGCTCCACCGACCTCAACTCCAACTCTATATATTCCGTTTCGCAAAGAAAAAATCAGAGAGTAAGTTTCATTTCATTTTACGATACGGAGCCGCCGCCAAGCCCTAATCTCTCTCGGGAGGGCTGATCTGGAGTCCGTTTGGTGCTCCGCAGAGGGGGATTCGTCGCCGTCGTCATCATCAACCATCCTCCATCGCCAATTTCGTTATGCCCACCGCCGTGCTTGAGTAATTCCATCGTAGGCTTGCTGGATAGTGATGGGTTGGATGAGATTTACCCTGTAATCAAGTTAGTTTTGTTAGGGTTTGATCCCTAGTATCCACTATGTTCTTAGATTGATGTTGCTATGACTTTTCTATGCTTAATGCTTGTCACTAGGGCCCGAGTGCCATGATTTCAGATCTGAACCTATTATGTTTTCATGAATATATGTGAGTTCTTGATCCTATCTTGCAAGTCTATAGTCACCTATTATGTGTTATGATCTGACAACCCCGAAGTGACAATAATCGGGATACTTCTCGGTGCTGACCGTAGTTTGAGGAGTTCATGTATTCACTATGTGTTAATGCTTTGGTCCGGTACTCTATTAAAAGGAGGCCTTAATATCCCTTAGTTTCCTCTAGGACCCGCTGCCACGAGAGGGTAGGACAAAAGATGTCATGCAAGTTCTTTTCCATAAGCACGTATGACTATATTCGGAATACATGCCTACATTACATTGATGAACTGGAGCTAGTTCTGTGTCACCCTATGTTATAGCTATTACATGAGCAATCGCATCCGACATAATTATCCATCACTGATCCAATGCCTACGAGCTTTTCACATATTGTGCTTTGCTTGTTTACTTTTCCGTTGCTACTGTTACAACTACTACAAAACTGCTATCTTACTTTTGCCACTGTTACCATTACTATCATACTACTTTGCTACTAAATACTTTGCTGCAGATACTAGGTTATCCAGGTGTGGTTGAATTGACAACTCAACTGCTAATACTTGAGAATATTCTTTGGCTCCCCTTGTATCGAATCAATAAATTTGGGTTGAATACTCTACCCTTGAAAACTGTTGCGATCCCCTATACTTGTGGGTTATAGTTGGGAAGGGGAGGCCAAAGTACTAGCTCTATGCACCTGGAGAGACCGCTCGAATCCATCTCATTAAAGTGGCCCCAGGCAAGGCCATCGACCGCCCTCCCCGCCCACTCAAAGGTGCATGAGGATCGGCCCGCGCATGCTTTCCCATATTCCATGCGTCTGTCACCTACCCCATGTCATGCATGCGGCGTACGTGGCGTAAGGAGCAGGCATAGTGGGAAACATGGAACGACGGTTCCAAGATGGAGAGAGTAAATGAGCGGCGGCTCTGCCGTTCCGAGGGAACACGCAAGCCGCCCCTTTACTGTTCATCATGGATGACGCAAGCATGCTACGGTCATTCCAAGCACGACCCCTGCATCACGGACAACCCTACATGTCACACATTCAGTGCGGGTCGTGGGGAAGCGCAGCGGGCGAAGGAGTTACCGCGGTAAAACTCCACCCCGCTTGCTCGTGCACCGTTCTGGGCCTAGCCCAACAATGCGTCGCGCTTATATGTGGCCCAGGCCCGGGGGCTCCTGTCAATGTACAAAAGTAGGGGTTCTCCTTTGTACCCCTTTACTTGCGCACGGGCAGTCAGAGCCATGCCCGCGGCCACTCTTAGCAGGGCTGAGGATGGAAGCCAAAGGCGCAAGAGCGTGCCACCCTTGAGCCCAAGGGTTCCAACGCCATCAACCTCATTGGAACCAAGGCTTGGGAGGGATCTCCATGGTGGCAAGAAGATCTTCGTGACAATCATAAACATGCAAGATCAGGTGAGAATCAGAAGACGACGATCCTCGGCAAGATCCCTGCCAAAGATATCCACGAGACCTCCGGCAAGATCCTTGTCTGGGACGACCACGATGTCACGGCAAGACCCTTGCCGAGGACGTCAGCGGGGAAGCGTCCAGGCCCACATCTACCAAGACTCTACCACCGTTCCCATGCAGCTGCCAGCCCACCAACTAAGCGAGCACTTGCGTGGCAATGTGCAGCCTCTAGGCCAACTCATCAAGCACCTGCGTGGTGGCATGCAGATCTTCATTAAGACCCTACCACCACGCCAACTCAGCAGCCTGCCAGCCTACATGGCACTCCACGCCTCGTTGGCCTAGACACGTGTCGAAGCAAGACGAAGCGGCGAAGGATGGGACGGGCCTCGTTGCCGTCGCCAATAAAGCAAGGGGACACCTAAGGAGCGCATTTAATGCGTTTTGTCCTGTAATGACATGCAATAAGCTTGTACACTGTACACCTTTCCACCTCCTGTGTGCCATTGTGGTGCCCCCCTTTGACTATAAAAGAAGGCCCGCGACATACTTGAGAGGGATTCGGATCTTTTGGATGGCGCAGACGCCGTAGCTAGTTCAAGAACTCAAGAACACTCAAATATACACCAAAGCAGGACTAGGGTATTACGCATCCTCGCGGCCGAACCTGGGTAAATGATCTTTGTGCTGGCTCCTAGACCCGCTCTTTCCACAACCTCGCGCCCGTCGACTGTAGTAGGGATTCCAGTGATCCCATAGGTGTCGTTTTCGACTGACAGTGTTGTACAACATGGCATCATAACATAACTCAACAACTCATATAGATAAAGGCTCAAAAGAGCCATCATAGCATTTATTACAAACAGGGGTCACATGACCCAACATTCAGAGCATACAAGCAACAAGTGGAAGCATTACATGTCCGAGTACGGACATCTACAAATGAAAAGGGCTGAAGAGCAGACTATCTACAACATCCGATCAAGATCGTAGCTGAGGTACAAGCTACTTGTCGAAGTCCACGAGAACACTAGTAAGACCGAAGCCTCCGCTACAAAAACATAAATTAAGCAATGTGAGTACAAAGGTACTCAATAATACTTACATCAGATCCTATCATACATGCATTTGTATCAAGTGGCAATGTGGGGTTTAGTTGTAGCAAGCCAGCTTTGACTCAGTGTCTATCCTGTTCTACGACTATGAGTAACTTCTTTGAGGTGAGACAGCGCACATGAGTCCACTAATCACCACACAATACACTACTATGGATTCATCCCCGTCTCCCTACGAGAAGGCCATCCATAGCACTCACACTTTTCTTGAGCATTTTAGAGTATCCACTTCAAGTTGTCTGTGTACCACGTAAGCATCCAAGAAGTTTATATCCGCGGACCCGGCTATTCGAATAGATCATGTTAACTCTGCAGGGGTGTACTTCTTCACACACGCTCTCGCCACTTACCGCCATGTACACGTCATGTATCTATGCAACCTTCAAGCGAAAGCCTGGCAAGGGTGTAGGCCACGACCTGACCAACCAAACAAGACCCTAGTCCATGTTTATTGCCTATTCGGGTTCTATCCTCAAGGGAGTCCGACCGAGGTTTCCATCACGGCCCTAAACAATGTGAGCAAGGTTCCCAAGCCCACCAACTGGGTTCCACTTAGTTTACTGTGCAACGTGTGCCTAGTCTGTCCCAAGCCCACCCTGTCGGGTACCACTTGGTAGAAGAATAACACTATCTACAAACACCAGAAACTAGTTGTGACTTCTGGACTGAGATCAAGTCGGTTAATAAGTCGAGAGGGCATGGAGCGCCCGGAGCCCAATGTGTGGTAGTAACTAGTCAATGGACAACATACACTGAACTCAGTGCTTAAGGATGGTTCCAGTGAGACAACCCACCATGTACTCCTACATGGCCTCTCACCGCTACCTTTACCAAATCGTGTTCACACACTTAACCCTCAACATTAGAACATAGAAATGCACTCCAATTCATTCCCAATGAATCAGACCTGACACACTCTAAGCAATAGCAGGCATGGCATGGTAGGAACACAACAATGTCTTTAATCAACTCCTACACATGTTAGTGGGTTTCACCTATTTACTGTGGCAATGACAGGTCATGCAGAGGAATGGGTTCAACTACCGCATCACAAAGTAGTAGTTGAATCGTTGTTGTCCTAATGCAATAACAGAGAGCAGGAGCGGGAGAGTAGGATTGTATCAGAATGAACAAGGGGGTTTGCTTGCCTGGTAGGTCAATAGAGGGGGCACTGCTTAATAGACAGGTACTCTTGAGCATTCTCCGGAGCAGGACCTATCGAGAAGGAATAGTGTCGGCAATCAATACACAAGCATATACAACAATATGATGCATGAACATGTCATGAATATGTGATGTTGTTTGATCTAATGCAACTAGCTTTTATTTGGATGAAGTCCATTCGAACCAAGAGTTCAAATGCAACTCCAAGTTAAGTATTTATAAATGCCATTTATATGTTTTCACTTATACAGTAGGTATATGTTGTTCTTTCATGCATGAAACTAGTACAGATGGATAGATTGAATTTTTTTGATAATTTTTCATATATAAATTATTTCAATCTGATCTACGGTTGAATTTATATGAATTTCTGAACTTTATAGCATTTTCGAGAATTTCCTGATTTATTTTAAAACCAGTAAAATAATTAACTGCGTCAGCATTGCGTCATTCCCACGTCAACAAGTCAGCAGCGCTGACTGGGTCAAACCTGACATGTGGGGTCCACACGTCAGTGTCGCAGTTGATTAACAGGGTTGATTAACACTAATACTAACCTAACTATAAATTAGCTGGTGCAGGGCCCACATGTCAATGTTAGGGGGGATTAGTTAAACGGTGATTAGCCCTAAGCTAATCACCTGACAAACGAGGCCCACCTGACGGGCCGGCGAGGTCAAAACGGTCAAACCCGTCGGCGTTTAGCCGCCGGCGAGGCCGAATGCGGCGGAGGGGCTCGTGATTGTCGCTCCAGTGACCAAATGCGCGACAGAGACCACCTATGTGAAGCCAAGGATCGCGCGCATCTAGTGGGAAACGCGGGAGTCCATGGGGTGGTCGGAGCTCACCGAATCAGAAATTATGGCGGCGGCCGGAGCACGGCCAAGTGCGGGCGAGGTGCTACGGTGCACGGCAGGAGCTGCAGAGGGGTTCTACGGCCTACTAGCTTCACCAGGAGCATGGTGACACGTGCAGTTGCGAGCTACGGCGGGTAGCATGACAGCAGCGACATGGATGGCGGTGAGGAGCTACAGCCGTGGTGGGGAACGAAGCTACAGCACGGGAATGGAGGAACGGAAAGGGGGAAATGGAGCAGAAGCTCATAGCAAGTCCGGTGAAGTCATCAGCGAGCTCGGGGGAGGTTGAACGCGAGCAGAACGGCGTGGGTGATCTCCAGCGGCCAGAGGTCAAGTCGATGGCGACGGCGGCTCTATAGGTCATCCAACGACGTGTGGCTTGACGTAGACGATGAGGAAGACGCGACAAAGCTCTTGGGCTTATCGGAGAGGCGAGGCCATGGCGGTGGGCGCGGCAACTGCGAACAGTGGCGACGGTGGTGCTCGGGCGGGTGAGAGAGCAAGCGACAGAGGAGGGAATGAGCACGGGAGAGAGTGAGAGGGGTGCGGGGCGGCGCGTGGCATCGTACGGGGCATCCAGAGCAACGAGGGGGAGGCCAGGCAGGCAGGCAGGAGGTGGCACACATGCGCGCGGGCGGCGAGCGCGTGCCCATCGTCCTTCAGGCGACACGAGGACGACAAATGGCGTCGCGAGTCAGCTGGGCTGGCCTGCTGGGCCGCCGGGCCAGGCCAGGCTGCAGTGTCGGCTGCATAGGTAAGTTTTTTCTTTTGTTTTTCTCATTTCTTTCTGTTTTCTCTTTTCTGACATTTCTTTTTATTTAATAACAATACTAAACTAATTTATTTTCTTATGCAGTTGTATTATTCCAGAGCTCCACAACAATTAACATAATTTTTGGACATATATTATATATATAACATATCTATATATATATCCAAAGCAAATAATTATCCATTAATTCAAATGGCCAAAATAAATATTTATGAGCTCCTAAAAATATTGGTTTGATTTTTACCTCTCACTAATATTTTCAAAGAGCAACATGAACATTTTCTTGGACCTTTTTGGAGCAGTTTTTATCTGGGTCATTTCCAGAAATGATTTCTGAGGGTCTCACAAATCCCCATTTCAAATTTAAATGGAATTTAGACATGATGCACACATGACTAGCGAGTCTAGGTCATACCAGAACTAGGATGTGACACCCTTGTCAATCTAGTGATCATGCGAAGACCCCGCAGAGCAGGACTAGGGGTGTCATCTCCTAGGAGAGCCCCGAACCTGGGTAAGATTCGTCAGCGTGCATGTTTACGCCTTATCCCGTTTCCAGGCACCAGCGACGTCTTACTAGCTCCCACTATGATTAGCCATCCTTTGGAATATGTCGCACCAACCACCCGACATTTGGCACCCACCGTGGCGCTAGGTGCACCGTCGTTCGGAGACCTCCTCTAGACGGGAACCCTATTCCTCCCCAGCGAGCGCAGCCAGCCCGGCACGCCCGATGGCGTTTGCGCTGAGGCGCTGCATGGCGTGGAAGTCGCGTGCACGGAGAGCTGCCTTGCTGCTCTCATCGGCGAGATCTACCTCTCTGACGAGACCGCGCCAAGCACGGGCGCAGCCAGCTCCGAGAGTTGCCTCATCGACCACCTTGGCAAGCTTGACATCGCCAACGAGCCCGCCTCCGACTTGGAGTCGATCAGCTCCACCGACCCGATGCTTGTCGACTCCGATGCGGCATCCCTCGGCACCTTCCCCAACAACGTTGTGGTCATTGACGACCCACTCCCTCGTGCCGACAGTGGCAGGAAGCACCGTCACTGAGGTGCTCGTCATCATCCACAGCGGAGCATCCGGCGCGGACGCCCACGACCCGCTGCAGGCGACGATGCGAGACATGTCTGCACCCATCACAGGTGACATCGATGCCGAGATGCTGGAAGCTCATCGCCTCGCGCTCATCGAGAGCGGCAAGAAGCTGGCCACTATGAGACGCCTCACTGAGGCCTATCAGCGGGAGGTTGATCGTGCCGTCTGTGCAACGCCAGCTGCTGGCGGGACTAGCCGCATGGGCGTTGTCAAACAGCGTGGCGCGACCATCGCTAGCATGCTGGGGGCCGACATCCCGGTGTACGCCACGCCCATCGAGAACCTCTGTGCTGCCCAGGCTGCAGCAGACGATCTAGAAAACCTGGATGGCAACGAGCGACGCTGCATTGCGGAGCATGTTCGGCAGCACATTGACGCGGCGGCCGTGCAGCAAGAAGCCGGCGTGTATGCCGAGAATCCCCCCCCCCCCGCTGAGAGCAAGGCGCGACCTCCCGGACGCCGATTGTAGGTGGCGCCCATGACCGAAGAGTCAGAGAGCCGGCTGCTAGCCGCAGTCGGACGCGCCTCACGATCGAGCGTGACCAAGATGGCCGCCCACAAGCTGTGGAGCGGCGGGACGACTGTCTTCCTCCCCCTCCACCATGCAGGGAGAGGTACGCCTCCACGCAGCCTGTTGAGTACCCGACGTTCAGCGGCCGGCTAGGCCGCCGTGAAGGAGTCGGAGAAAATGATGCCCGCCATCGGATCGACCGCCTAGCGCGACCCCTGGCGCTAGAAGAAGAAGATGCGATTGGTCCGCCTTGTTTTGGCCCCCGCATTCGCGACGAGCCCTTCCCCAAAGGGTTATCGCTCCCGAGAGACACACCCAAATACAACGGCTCGGTAAAGCCGGAAGACTGGCTGGTCGACTACTCCACTGCAGTCAGCATAGCAAACGGCAAAAAGCACATTGCCGTAAAGTACGTCCCCAACATGCTTCAGGGCACAGTGTGCACTTGGCTAAACAGCCTCAAGCCTTACAGCGTCAACAGCTGGGTAGATTTCACCGAAGTCTTCATCTACAAGTTCACCATCACCTACAAGCGGCCGCCCAAGCCTCACCAGTTCTCTCTGTGCGTCCAAGGCCCTGCCGAGTCCACTCGCGACTACCTGACACGGTGGCCTGAACTCTGCAACTTCTGCGAAGGGGTGCACGAGGTGTAAGTCATAAAGTACTTCAGCGCCGGGTGCAGAGAAGGCACCCTCCTCAAGAACTGACTCCTCTACGATGAGCCGGCTACACTCGACGAGCTATTGATCATAGCAGACAAAATACGCCACTGCCAACTCCTCTATGAAGTTGGAGTTTCGGGTGGACGCCTCTGGGAAGGTGCTCCCTCCGGCTCCCAGAACGCCGGCTGGTGACACCAGTCGGAGCCCGCAGCAGAGCAACGACAAGAGTAAAGCCTCGATGTCGGCTTCCACCAGCCGGCAGGTGGAAACAGTTGAGGATCAGCAACTACAGGGGCAGCCATACCCAAGCGTCAGAAAGGTGGCATGCCGGCCTAGCAGCCCGCCTTTTCCTATGAGCAAACCCTTGATGCACCCTGCAAGTTTCATAGCGGCGCGAAGCCATCCAATCACACTACCCGGAAGTGCCACTAGCTCACCCGAATCTCCAAATGCGAGGGGCTGCTGCCTCCTCCGCCTGCTGGCCAGCCGCCTCCGGCTCCTCAGCAACCGGTAGCCTGTCCAGCAGTCAGAGCCATCCAAGATGAGTTCCCTGAAGAGCATGGAGCCTATGTTGTCTTCACAAGCCAAGTTGATACAGGCGCAGTCGACTCCAGCAGCACCAAGAGGTCAACGATGTCGCCTCCAAAGTCCTAGAGTTCATTCACTGGTCTGAGAAGCCCATCAGTTGGAGCCGAGCTGACCACCCGGAGGTGATGCCCTCTCCGGGTTCCTATGCCCTAGTGTTGGATGCCACCTTTGCAACAGAGAGGCGAGCTTCTCGTCTTTTCCCAAGTCCTGATAGATGGGGGTAGCACCATCTACATCTTTTACCGCGATACCATGGAAAACCTGAACATCACGACTAAGCAAGTCCAGCCCAGCCGGACTGTCTTCCGTGGCATTGTGCCCGGCCTTTCCTTCTCACCAATCGGCAAGATCAAGATAGATGTCCTCTTCGGAGACAAAGATCACTTCTGTCGCGAAGCAATTAGGTTTGAGGTAGAGGACCTGGAGAGTCCTTATCATGCATTACTTGGCCAACCTGCTCTGGCTAAGTTCATGGTTGTGCCTCATTACGCCTACCTCAAGATGAAGATGCCAGGATCCAAGGGCATCATCAGCATAGTCGGAGACTACAAGAAGTCGTCTGCCGGTGCCGTAGAGAGCAGCCGGCTGGCCGAGTCCCTTGTGATTACTGCTGAGAAGAAGCTCCTTGACCGGGTTTGTGGCCACGACTGGCAAGTAGCTGGACCTATCACCGGACCCCAAGGAGTCGGAGACCCAAGGCTCCTTCCAACTAGCCAAGGAAACCAAGAAGATACCCTTGGACACAGAACACACGGAGAGGTTCGCTCTTGTGGGAACCAACCTTGATAGCAAATAGGAAAATGAGCTCATCGATTTCTCCGTGAGAAATGGCATATCTTTGCATGGTCCCCCAAGGACATGCCGGGTGTTCCGACGGATTTCACCGATGTTACTCCCTATATGCGACCCTATCCTAAAGGAACTCGAAGGTCCCACCAAGGATAGAAGCGCATATTGGAGACGCTTTTGCAAGGTGGATATCATTTGTACCATTACATAATAGTTGGGGATACATACAAAAGGCATGTAGTGCCACATGAGTACAACAACATCATACATAAGAGCAACATCCGACTATGGATGAAGAACAAATAGAAACTCAAAAGACATCCACCCTGCTAACCCAGGCTGCCAACCTGGAACCTATCCCCTGATCGAAGAATATGCAGAAGAAGAACTCCAACACAAGCAAGCATCGCTCTAACATCATGATCACCGCATTACCTGTACCTGCAACTAATGTTGTAGTAATCTGTGAGCCACGAGGACTCAGCAATCCCATTACCATGGGTATCAAGACTAGCAAAGCTTAATGGGCATGGAATGGATGAGTGGTGAGGTTGCAGCAGCAACTAAGCATGATATGGTAGCTAACTTACAAATACAAGAATAAGATGAGAAGCTACGCAAACGGTCGCAAACTAGTAATGACCAAGAAGTGATCCTGAACTACTTACGTTCAAACCTAACACAAACCGTGTTCACTTCCCGGACTCCGCCGAGAAGAGACCATCACGGGTACACATTCGGTTGATGCATTTTATTTAAGTCAAGTGTCAAGTTCTCTACAACCGGATATTAACAAATTCTGATCTTCCACATAACTACGGGCACGACTCTTGAAAGTTTAAACCCTGCATGGGTGTCCCAACTTAGCCCATTATAAGCTCATGATCCGCGGAGACAATCCTCCATCCCAGAACATCTGATCAGACTCGGGATCCCGGTGCACAAGACAATTCAAGAATGGTAAAACAACACCAGCAAGACCTCCCGGTGTGTCGACAAATCACGATAGAAGCCGCACGTATCTCGTTCTCAGGGCACAACGGATGAGTCAAGCTACGAGTAAAACCAGCCCTCGAGTTTTCCCGAGGTGGCCCCGCAGGGTGCTCGGTTCGCACCAACACTTAGAGAAGCAATGGCCCGGGGGGTTAAAATAAAGATGACCCTCAGGCTCGGGAAAACCCAAGGAAAGACAATAGGTTGTTAAGAAAATGTAAAACCAATGTTGGGCCTTGCTGGAGGAGTTTTATTCAAAGCGAACTGTAAAGAGGGTCCCATTCCCCTCACTGTGTTAGGGACGCAAAATCAAGGAACGTAACACCAATATGACGGAAACTAGGGCGGCAAGAGTGGAACAAAACACCACGCGTAAGGTCGAGCCTTCCACCCTTTACCAAGTACATAGATGCACTAACTAAATAAGAGATATTGTGATATCCCAACATAATCCTGTTCCAACATGGAGCAATCTTCAACTTCACCTGTAACTAACAATGCTATAATAGAGGCTGAGCAAAAGCGGTAACTTAGCAAAATAGCGGTTTGCTAGGAAGGTGAAATAGGTTAGAGGCTGACGTGGCAATTTTGGAGGCTCGATAAACAAGTGGTAGGAAGCGCGACAAAGTGATAGCATCGAGACAACTAGCATAGCAATGATAGTAGTGAGATCCAATATAATGGTCATCTTGCCTAAAATCCCGCTAGTAAGAAGAATGAGTCCATGAAGAAGACAAACGGGCGAAGACGAACCAAGCGTAGTCGAACGAGTCCTCATGGTCGCAACGAAACAGGAACTATCGAGAAGAAGTACAACCGGAAAGAAGCAAACAACCCGGTAAACACACAACACATAAACTTGACATGATGCTCAAGCAAGTATGATGCATGACAAGGCTATATTATGCTACCCATGGCAAGTGTGGCATCCCGGCTCAGAGAAACCGGAACGCCCCATATTCCAGCCTAGAGATCAAGGAGAAGTCTTCTGGAATACGACACTGCTTAGCATAGAACAAACCAGCTTTCTATTATTACACGAATATGAATACAAGGTCTCCGATATTACAATGAATAACATCAATACAGCGACACTACGCCATCCTCAGTTGCTCTATGCAAGCAGCAGAACAACTCAAAGCAGCGGAATAACTCTAGTAGCGGAACAACGGTGACGGTGGTGAACTCCACTCCACAGGGACTCTGGCTGGAATGCTTATCCTAGCTCGCACGAACGGGAACCACGACAAGCAAGCAATCAAATCCGACATGACCTGCAAGCTGGCATGACATGCCAGGTCAGTACATTGAATGTACTTGCAAGCTGGCATGACAACAGCATGGCAATTACAGGTTAAACAGGAATTAACATGAGATTATCAGCATAACATGGCATGACCAACATAAACATGATACATCTATCACAACATGAACATATTAATCCAACAATACTAGCATGCAACATGATGACACCATATGCACCACTTACTCTGCTCGGTTACCTCGTAACCAACACATGCATAACTTACCAACCTCGGACATCACACGATCATCTCGGGATCAAATCAAGCTTGGTATAAACAATACCGTAGCGATCATTAAATAACCACAAGGAGCTTGACATTTACCCACGACTCTCGTACAACATCATGAATATACAACAACTTGGTATCCTCGATACCATCGTGATCCTTACGCGATCACAACCACGACCAACACTTAGTCCCAAACCGTGATCCTTACGACGATCACTACCCGACCACTAAATGGACCGTGATCCTTACGGTGATCACAACCCGACTAACACTTGGCCAACTTAACTCACTATTATTAAGCACATTATTCTTATTACTGTTGACTCATGGTGTGACCTTCTCTCGACCTGGGCCCTTATCCGCGGGCGCGGCTATCGATAGATTTATATACACTCTACAAAGGTTAGTACACTGTACCCACACTACGGAACCCATGGCCTCGCACTCCCATTCGGGTGGACCAACGGCGTTCCAACAAAACCGATCTACTATCATGACAATCTCCCGACCATTCCGACTCACTCCTCACTGAGCTAAGTTATGGGTGGCCCCGTGCGTACCTCCACACACAACGACCACCGTCGTGGCCCAACACATAAACGATCCCACACGGGGATCCGCCGGCTATAATAACTACGGGCACACAAGGTTATGCTCCGCCTACCTGATCAGGGTAGCATGCGCCCATAACCTTCCCTCGTTGGAGGCACCGGTGAGAGGCACAACAATAGACCCAGTTAGGACCGTCCCATACCGGTAAGCGTGGTTGCACTGGTCAGCATCGATTCAGCGGCACCATGACTCAGCCAACAGGTGTTCAAGTTCAATTTAATCCGGTTAACTTGAATGCAAATATGCTGAGCCATGATAAAATAACATGATGCCAATCATAATACATGAACATGATATCAACGTCATCATGAGGGTATCACATAACTATCCACCATATCAACAATCACTCATATCCACTGAGCATGGCATACTGACTAGCATGACAATCTCCAACATCAACATGTACTACTAACAAGCATAAACATATGAAAGATAATACTAGCAGGTATAACATAATCACATAGTACAAAACAACATAGCACAAAAGTGAACATGCAAATCTGAACATTACCGGAACAACGATAACCATGTTTTCAACAAGCAAATATTTAATAAAGATTCAAGTTGAAAACCATGGCTACTGCATCATTAACATGCAAGTGGGTATTGTGGCTTGCCTGGGGAAGAAGAAGGCACCAGGGAGAAGTGCGGTGAAGCCGCGGAAAGATTCGCCGGAAATCGTTCTCTCTCGGAGGGGGCTGAATAAGGGCAAGGGCATAAAGGTCATTTTCACAATGTCAAACCATAGTGAAAACATGTCCAACAGAATGGGCTCGACGAAATGAAGAAGTGAGCGTTGGTTTCACCTCATTTGGAGTTACGGATAAAAAGATATTGAGGTTTTACTGCCAGGGACCTATCTGTAAAACTTTATTTTACAGACTGGGCCAAAATAGAAAAATGGAAAACGTAATCTGTGAAATACGCTTCCACTTACACTAACATGGCGTGGACTGGTCAAAAGGGTAGAGGCGGGGCCGGCTCATATCACTGACACCTGGGGCCCGCGGGGTCCACGCAGAAGGTCAACGCCCTCCTCCCAGTCTCCTTCTTCGTCCCCGACGGGAACAGGGAGAGGCGAGGCAGAGGCACGGCCGGTGCTGGCCCGGCTGGCTCCGGCCATGTCCCACCCGGCCGAGGCCACCAGAAGGTGCGGCAGCTCCTAGCGCATCCATCCATCCAGCAAGGAGAAGGGGAAGGGCGATGAGGGGAGGCGACCCAAGGAGACAGAGGCGGCGGCAGGTCAAGGGGGAACGGCCCTGGAGGGGCTCCGACGAGAGGGTGGGGTGGTGGAGAGGTTCATCGGGGCACGTTGAGGACTCCAGTGAGGTCAGGAAGGAGGGGAAGGGCTCGGCTCGCTCCAATTTAGGAGGAGGAGGCCGGCGGACATGGCGGCAATGGTGGTCAGGGAGCACTCCAGGAGCTCAGGGAAGAAGTTTTGGCGGGGTAGAGGAGTGTGGAGAGGCTGGTGGTGAGCTCAAACGGCTCGGGGGAAGGCTATATATAGTCGGAGCGAGGAGGGGAGGCCATGGATGCGTGGTCGTGGCTCGGGTGCCGCCGTGCGCATCCGGGCAAGGCTCTGGCGCGGCCAGCGAGCACGGGAGGGCTGGTGATCACGACGAGGAAGGTGCGGACGAGTTACAGAGGCGCACAGGGTGAGGGGGCCGAGGGCGCAGGGGAAAAACGACCGAACACCATTAAATCCTTGGTCGGCCACAGAGCTCCCGTGGGCGACCGGCGACGAGCGCTGACGGAGGGGCTGACGGAGGGGGAGAGGTCTCCAGGAGGACGGCGACGATGCGGGCCAGCTGTTAGACATGCTCACGAGCACGAAGCCGACGAGAGGGAGAGGGGGTCCAGCACAAACAGTGCTCTGGACGTGGCCACTGCACACAGAGCGCGCCAACAGGCATGCCATCTGCGTGGTCACCACGAGACATGGTACATTAAATGATCTACAACACCTAAAACGGTGTCTACTGGTAAGTCCTTCGAATGACGGTTTGAACTGAGGTGGTAACTGGGTGAAAGAGGCTCTGGACAAAAGAAATAACCTTCTAAAGTTTACTGCAGTAAACTTCATCAGCTCAATGAGGTCAACAGGGAACTGCTTGAGGCCAAACAAGATGTCTGGGGGTTTAGGCTAGGAAGGACTATGATCCTTGAGGTTTTGAGGGTAAAAGGATCAAGATTTACAGCAGTTGCTTCACAACTGCATACTTGGTCCAGAAATGAAGATCATGATGGTGCACTCACATGGAGTGTCCACTTGAGCTAAGATTGGGCAAGGCTTAGTCATTTGGTCATATGATGATGCTGTAAAAAGCTCATGCCAAATGAACAAACCAAAATGGCACTTGCTTCTCAAACAGCTCTGCTGACCAAAAACTTGGAATAATTATGGTGATCAAATGGCTCATAGAAATTATGCCAAATCGGATGGAGAGATGTTTTATGGGTATAAGAATGATCTGGTAATTTATCAGGATTTCTGAAGCAATATAAAATATACTTGCTTCACAACCTGAAAATATTGCCAGAAACAAAAATTTGCTCATGTGCTCACATAGATGATATGATAGGGCTGCAAATGGGTGTAAGGGGTTAATATGAGCACATTAAGGAGTGTACAAAAGTTCAACTCATTTGGGTACTCCTAGCTAGTACTTCCTTCACAAAGCTTTCTGTTTGACAGAAACTTTGAAAATTCACTAAGGAAGATTGACTAGGCAAATAAACTTGAACTTGTGCATGAGGCAATTATTTGGACATATAAACATGCCCAAAAAGGTTGGGAGTCAATAGGGGAAATATAAATGACACTTCCTTCACAAAGTGCCATTCAGGGCAGACTAGGAAATGAATTATTGGAGGATTATTTTTGAACATGGCAATGCAAAGTTTTGCCTTATTTGATCAAGATATGACCCAAACAGTTTATGAGAATTATTTGGGAATTTTAGGAGTGAGGGAAATATAGGTTGCTTCACAACCTAGGGCAATTAGGGTTATTCCTTTAATAGAAAAGGAATATTCCCAATAAAAAGAATTTTGGGATTTGGGCTAGGATGGAAATGACAGGGTCTAGGGAATGATTTGGGAATGGCAACCACTCTGGAAACAAAGAAGAGGGCATCTTCTTCAGTTTCCAGATCACAAAGCCATGAAAAAGAAAAACTCAGGCAAAAACCTCAGAAAAACAAAAGAAAAAGGAAGGCCCAAAAATCAGGCTGTTAAAGCAAGAGATGATGCATACAAGAACAACACATCAAAGCAAGTTTAAATGAGGCCGGAAACAACATGTAACAAATCCGGTAAGTCCTCATATGCAAATTTAGAAATTGGTCCAGATCTGAATAATTTTTAAGTTGAAGTTGTTAAACAGCAAGTTAAGATGCACAAAGATGATCTACGCGAAAAGCTAGTCAAGTTATATATAAAGTTCATTTAATTCGGAGCTACGGCCTAGAAGATATGAGCAAAACAAGTTAAACATGGCATTGATGCAAAATGCATTCAAACATCAAGCAAACACACCCAAACACAAGGATGCAACATGACATGACGAAATTACATGCAATTCTAAGCAAGTTTCATATAGAGCATGCTCAAAACGGAGCAACGGTACAACACATACACTCCAAACAAGTTATGACAACAATCTACCGAAAACAACAACTAGGCACTTTGCAAACATCAAAAAACATGCTACGTGAATCATATGAGTACAAACTTGACATGCACTTCATGTACACATAACATACTTCAAATATCATTAAGGTTTAGATTCATAAGCATCAAGATTAAACCAATATGATCAATGCAAAATGCAACTTTGTAACACAGGAGCATACACATGAGCAGAGTTAATATGATGGCAACTTGAGAGCAAGAAATAGACAAGCTACAACAAGTAAACATAGCAACCAAGGGCATGGCATGAAAGTACACATAGAGCAATTAACATCATGGCATCATATACATATGGCTCATGGATTAGTGGGAACCAACATGACAGGATTGAATGTTGAAACAGTTTCAGCAAGTGTAGAACAACATTATTAAGATAGCATGTTTGCAAGCATCGAACAGAGGCATATGATCTCCAAAATTAACAACCATGGCATGTGAAGAAAGTACTCATATCATACTTCAAAACATGAAATTGGAGCATCTCCAGAAGAGGCATGGATCAATCAATAACAAGCTCACAATAAGGCATCATGAAGTTAACAAAAAACTGGGACAACATATAGGCATGTTCATGGCAATGAAAACATATGATACAGGACATATATAGGACATAAAAAGGAATGGGAAGATATACAATAACAATTATATCAATACATGTCAACTAAGCATCTCCAGATTATGCATGGATTAATTGGTAGCATCAAGCAAACATGGCAACATGATATAGCAGTTTGAGCATTGGCAGAACATTAACAGCAAGTAGCCCACTTCACAAGCTTGATTCACTCACTACAAGGCATATGAAAAGACATGGATTCACCCCTGTAAAGATGGAATAATTTTGCTCCTGAAACATGTAGACATGATGCTCAAAAGAAAATCACACCAAAAGATGTAAAAATGACAAATAGGCAAGTTACAACAGTTTTCAGTTGTTAACAGCAACATACATTTTTGCAATAGGGATTAACATATCTATATGCACCCTAATATTAATGCAAATCACACCAACATGTAGAGCATGAAGAGGAGAACATTTTCATATCAAGATCATCACCATAGGATCAACAGAGACAAAGTTACACCACTCACAAGACACCCAAATGATGTTAACATGCAGCAGTTTTACAATGAAGATTAAGGCATCAATATGAACAGCAACATGAATGCAAATGCATCCATCATGTATAGCATCAAGAGATGAACATTTTGACATATCATACGCACAAATCGGAGCTATGAGCATGGAGATATGACATGATGAACATGGGCACATAAAGAGATGATTTCGGGACTTGGATAAAAACGAGGGGGTCAACCTCAGATCTAGGGTTTCGGGCGTGGACTACGAGGCGACGGTGGATCTCGTCGGAGGATGGCCAGAGTTGCGCCGGCGAGGACGGGACGGCCGGATCCGGTGGAGATGTCGGGGACGGCTGATCCAGTGGAGGAGGCCGGCGGAGAAGGAAGGGCAACGGTCTGAGTTTAAAGGGGAGGTGGCCGGACTTGGGGTCGGTCGGATCTAGGCCGTGGAGGTCGTCTCCGGCTGGATCTGCGGGTGCTCTGGCGTGGGATAGCGTAGAGGTGGCGGTTGATAGCGGCCGGTGGCATGGTCGCGCAGGGCACGATGGAGGACGAGGGGCGGGGCGATGGCCAGCGGCGGGAGGCGCGTGGCGCGGCGGCGCGGGCTCCCGGGCGGCGGGGTCACGGGCACCGAGCGGCTTGGGCGGGCCCGATTCGGCCCACGGTAGGTCGGATCCGGGCCCCGGCGGGCCTAGCGGCGGAGGCGGCGGCCAGGGATAGGTGGCGGCATCTGGATGGCTGAGTGCGCAAGCGGGGGGTGGATTTGTCCGGCGCGGTGGAAGGAGAGAAGCTATTGTTTGCTGAAATTTAGGATGGGGGGCGTTTTTATATGTAGAGGGAGCTAGGAGAGTCCAAATGAGGTGCGGTTTTCGCCCACACGATCGTGATCCAACGACGAAGGGCATGGAGGGGGTTTATATGGGCTAGTGCACTGTTGTAGAGGGGTTCTGGGCTGCAAAGACAATGGGGTTTCGGTTAACTCGGTTAACCATTGGGGCATCAAACGATCTCCAAATGGAACGATATTTGACAGGCAGTCTTCCGTTGATATACCAAGTCCACTCGACAAATCTCGGCCCATTCCGAGAACGTCTTTCTCCCGCTCACGAAACAAGGTCTGAGAGGGGCGACGGGTGTATGTGGGAGTGTCGGATGACGAAACAGACAATGGAGAAAGAGACTGAATGCAAGTTTTGAAAAGCATGCAGATGAATTGCACATGATGACATGGTAAAGTGCAACACGCAAGCAAATGACATTGCAATGACGGCGAATAACTGGAAGACACCTAGCGCATCGGTCTCGGGGATACCAACTTGTAATGCCCACGATGCGGCTATATATCCCACGTGTCGAGGCACGACTTAGAGGCATAACCACATTGTGGTTTTGTCGCAAGAAGGGTAATCTTCACACAATCCCATGTAATGAACAAGAAAGGGATAAATAGAGTTGGCTTACAATCGCCACTTCACACAAAGATCATATAATTCATACATCATTTAGAGTACACACATAGTCCCAAATGCAATCTAAATGCACGTTTTGCAAATGACAAGCAAAACAAGAATGATGCAAAACTGCGCTTTACAACATCACAACACTTAAGATCTCCAAATGCTAAGAAGATAACCCCAAATGCTAGATCCCTGATTGTCCCAACTGGGCTCCACTACTGATCATCAGGAAAAGACACGTAGTAACGGCCAAGGACCTCGTCGAACTACCACCTGAGTTTGATAGCATCACCTGCACTGGTATCATCGGCACCTGCAACTGTTTTTGTAGTATCCGTGAGTCATGAGGACTCAGCAATCTCAAAGCCCGTGAGATCAAGACTATTTAAGCTTATGGGTAGGATGTGGTAATGAGGTGGAGTTGCAACAAGCACTAAGCAAATATGGTGGCTAACGTACGAATACAAGAGTAAGATGAGAAACTACGCAACGGTCATGAATCTAGAAGTCATCAAGAAGTGATCCTGAAACTACTTTCGTTCAATCATAATCCAAACCGTGTTCACTTCCCGGACTCCGCCAAAAAGAGACCATCATGGCTACACACGCGGTTGGCGCATTTTAATTAAGTTAAGTATCAAGTTCTCTACAACCGAATATTAACAAATTCCCATCTGCCACATAACCGCGGGCATGGCTCTCGAAAGTTTATACCCTGCAGGGGTGTCCCAACTTAGCCCAACACAAGCTCTCACGATCAGCAAAGGATATTCCTTCTCCCGAAAAGACCCAATCAGTCTCGGAATCCCGGTTACAAGACATTTCAAAAATGGTAAAACAAGACCAGCAAGACCGCCCAAATGTGCCGAAAAATCCCGATAGGAGCTGCACATATCTCGTTCTCAGGGCACACTTGATAGGTCAAACTATGAGTAAAACCAGCCCTCAAGTTTCCCCGAGGTGGCCCCGCAGGCTGCCCAGTCGTACCAACACCCAGAGGAGCACTTCCCGGGGGGGGGGGTTAAATAAAGATGACCCTCGGCCTTGTGAAAACCCAATGGAAAGTTTTAGGTTGTTAGGAAAATGTAAAACCAAGGTTGGGACTTGCTGGAGGAGTTTTATTCAAAGCAAATTGTCAAGGGGTTCCCATAAACCCAACCGTGTAAGGAACGCAAAATCAAGGAACATAACACCGGAATGACGGAAACTAGAGCGGCAAGAGTGGAACAAAACACCAAGCAAAAAGGTCGAGCCTTCCACCCTTTACCAAATATATAGATGCATTAATTAAAATAAGAGATATTGTGATATCCCAACATAAACATGTTCCAACATGGAGCAATCTTCAATTTCACCTTCGACTAACAACGCTATAAAGAGGGGCTGAGCAAAAGCGGTAACTTAGCCAAACAACGGTTTGCTAGAAAGGTAGGTTAGAGGCTTGACATGGCAATATGGGAGGCATGATATAACAAGTGGTAGGTAGCGCGACATAGCGATAGAACAAACAACTAGCAAGCAAAGATAGAAGTGATATCAAGGGTAATGGTCATCTTGCCTGCAAAGTTCTCAAAGTTGTTGAAAGCTTGCTTCTCGTTAGTGTACTCAACAGGTTCCTCGTTCACGAACTCGTCTCCCGACTCTACCCAAAGGAACAACACAAGCAATAGAACAACAATCAATAACGGTGCAGTGCGCAAGCAACATTATGCAAGACATGGCATGGAATGCAATATATGATGCGCAATCCATACGGGTACTCCGGAAGGGAAAAAATGATCAAGGCATCAACTTGGAAAACCAAGTATGCCGCTGGGAAGAGTGAGTAATTTCGGTTGAAATCGATATGAGGATCACGGGAAACAGATGCACGGTTTGCAAATGACAAGCAAAACAAGAATGATGCAAAACTGCGCTTTACAGCATCACAACACTTCAGATGCATCATGAAACTATACTACAACACTCCAACATAGCAATAACGCACATGGCATTGAATTACACATGAAAAAGAGAAAATAACATCAAAGCATCATATGCATATGGCTCATGGATTAGTGGGAACCAACAAGACAAGATTGAATGTTGAAACAATTTCAGCAAGTGTAAAACAACAACATTATCATAGCATGTTTGCAAACATCAAACAGAGGTCATATTATATGCAAAATTATCGAACTTGGCATCTGGACAAAGCACCAATAACATTCTTCAATTCATGTAATTGGAGCGTCTCCAAAAGAGGCATGGATCAACTAATATTAAGCTCACAACTTGGCATCATGAAGTTAACTGAAATCTGGAACATTATATAAGCACGTTCATGGCAATGAAAGCATATGCTATAGGACATATATAGGGCATCATAAGGCACGGAAAGATAGAGCATAACATGTACATCAAAACATGTCAACTAAGCATCTTCATATTATGCATGCGTTAATTGGTAGCATCAAGAAAACTTGGCATCATGATATGACAGATTCAGCTTGGACACAACATTAACAGCGAGTAGCCCACTTCACAAGCTTGATGCACTCACTAGATGGCATATCAAAATACATGGATTGCACCCCTATGAAGATGGCATGATTATGATCCTAAAACATGTAGACATAATGCTCACAAGAAAAATCACACAAAAAGATATAAAAACGACAAATAGGCAAGTTACATCAGTTTTCAGCAGTTAACAGCAACATGCACTTTTGCGACAGGGATTAATATGCCAAGATACACACTAACATGAATGGAATAGAAACCAACATGAAGAGCATGAAGAGAAGAACATGCTCATATCAATATCATCATCATATGATCAACGAAGACAAAGTTACAACACTCACAAGATGCATAGATGATGTTAACAAGCAGCAGTTTATAACACTTGGCAGTTTTGCAACGAATATTAAGGCATCAATATGAACAGTACAATGAATGCAAACTACTCCATCATGAAGAGCACTCTGATATCAACAATTTGACATATTATGCACGCAAAACAAAGCAGTATGCATGAAGTTATGGTCATGGAAAGATGCACACATAATATTTAAAACACCAGGGACTTGGTGGAATATTACGCTCCGGAAACAGGACGAGGAGGTCCCGGGACGGAGAGATACGGGGGAGGCGGAAGGCGCTTGGTTGGACGGGCCAGTGGATCTGGTCCACCTGACCAGGTCCGGATGGCGGCGCGCAAACTGAGGTCAACTCTGGTGTGGTCGAGGAAGTCCGGCAAGGCGCAGGGTCGCCGACGAAGGGCATACTCGGGCGGGGGAGTTCCGGTCCCGGCTGGATCTGACCAGAGGAGGCGGCGGAGGGACTCCGGCAGCGAAGGCGGCGACGGAACAAAGTCGAGAGCACTAGGGTAGAAAAGTGGAACAGAGAATATGATGAGAACGAAAAGCTCAAGAAATAAGATAGACTCTGAAACCAGTCCGGTTAGAACAAGATAGAAAAGGAATAAGAGTGAAATAATTTGGGCAGCACTCCCGCTGAAAATGGAAGGAATGGATACATGACCTTCACAAGATGGGATGACACTTTACGAGATGAACAACGCAATGCCTCCGGAAGAATTGAAAGAATGGAATGAAAAGAACTTAGAAGGAAGGATTGAACGGAGTTGTTGAGAAAATCAACAACGAAAGAATCAGCTTGTTGTGGACTTATGGAAAACATCTCAAAAACTGAGGTGAAATTATGCCACAACCAAATGTCTGAATAGCTGAGAAGAACGAAGAAATGCAAAACTCCACTGCAGAAGAAAACGGAGATTTATTTGCACTTCGAGGCGCGAGAATAAAAAATACTTGAACTCCACCAACAGGAATCTTGATGAACTCTTGAAAGAAAGAATTAAATCATGAAGAACAATCATGAAGAACTCTGGTGACAAAGGATGATGAGATAGAAATGAAGGATGAAAGAATACGATGACGGCTTGCGAGGATTTAGATGGAGCTTCATGACGAGACAAGCGAGAAAGTTTGGAACTCCAGAAAAAGAATATAAACAACTTAGAACCGAGAGATTATTCCTCACGAACAACCTTCGTAGGAAGGAATTACTTGACGATGATGAAGTAAGAATATGAATTACGTTATGCTTATCCACATCAAATTTAATTGATGACCCGGATTTGGCATGCAACTTATTCCTCTTGAAAAGGATTGAGGATTGACATAGCGCAAACTTGAGGAGGTCTTCAACGAGCCACCGGTAGGATTGGAAAGAACGAATGAATTGATATGATGACAAAGGAAGAGGAATGCTGAAGGAACCACCCTAAGAAGTCAAAAATGACTGATGAAAGAGAATGAATCACCAGGAAGAATTAGAAGAACAAATATGCTTGAGGGGATTTAGATGCAAAAGAATGAAGAGATCATGAGCTGATCAAGGAATGCTTGACAGATGCGCCGGGATAATTGGATAACGATAGCTGAAGTGTGAGGACGAAGAATTATTCTGGAATGATGGCCTCCAGTGAAAAGAAATGGAAAACAACTCCTGACATACTCCAGATTGGTAAGAAAAGAATATCTAACAAACGGAATAATTCGAGAGGATAACATGAAGCTATAACCACGAATATTCGAGAGAAAGGACAAGATTTAAGAGAAAATTTTCTTCTGTCTTCAAAGGTTGAGAATGACGACAAGGAACACCACAAAAATTACTAAGATACTCCGAGGGAATAAAAATAGGAAGGGTTGAACCAGCAATGAAAAGAATTTGAAAGCGAACTTGGAGAAGGCATGTGACTGATGGAATCCAATCTTACGTCACACTTTGAAAGGAATTAGGAATGGCTCCAGAATAATTAGAAGAGTCAGGTAAGATCCTGGGAAAAGACATGTGGGTTAGGGCCCACTGAAGAGAAAACACCGTTGAAAAAGGATCATTGAAGAGATAGATGATGCACCAGAACAATTGAGATATCCGAATGAGATGACAACCTTGAATTAATTGGAACACAGACGAATCTCCTAAGATGTCTTCCGAACTCCGGAATAGTTAAATGGAGAGAGGTGAACGAGCAAGGGGAACACTTGATCCAAGGAAAAGAATATGATCAACCCGAAAAACTTGAATTGAATCCAACGGAAAGAAAACAAGATGAATCAATGATGAACTTGGAACTCACCGGTTGAAATGATAGATGAAAGACTGAAGAGGCTCCGCACGAATGAAATTGATGATCAAAAGAGACTCAAGCTCCGGGAAGAAAAAGGGGTGGGAGGGCGGGAAAAACAAAGGCAACATGGAAGGGAGAACCGACGAATAACTTGAAGAGAAGGCACGAGTTGAAATAATTGAGGAAAGAATGCAAAGACTCCGCACGAGTAGGATGTATACTCGATTAGGGACTCCGGCTCCGAGAAGAAAATGGGTGGGCGGGTGGGAAAAAGAAAGACAACTAGGGATTGAACTTGGCAAAGATGAAAAGGCTCGACTCAACTTGACGAGAAATGCACCAGATGAAAAGAGCTGAGAACCAACAATCGTAAAACTAACCGCGTGATCCTAAGGAAAATTTTAATTGGAAGAGTAGAAGAATCAAAAAGCCTACGTCAAGATTCCTCACCAGAGCAACGAAGGGGCTGAGGAGTAAAAAGAATTTCTACTCTCTGATATAACTAGACTCCGAAATAGTTTTCTTCTAGACTCGACAATGGCCAAACTACGAACAACCAAGGGGGCTCCTATGGTCGGTTGAGGCTCTGATACCAACTTGTCAATCCTAATATGCGACCCTATCCTAAAGGAACTCGAAGGTCCCACCAAGGATAGGAGCGTATATTGGAGACGCTTTTGCAAGGTGGATATCATTACATCATACCATTACATAATAGTTGGGGTTACATTCAAAAGGCATGCAATGGCACACGAGTACAACAACATCATACATAAGAGCAACATCCGACTACAGATGAAACACAAACAGAAACTGAAACGACATCCACCCTACTAGTGCAGGCTGCCGACCTGGAACCTATCCCCTGATCAAAGAAGAAGCAGAAGAAGAACTCCAAAACAAGAAAGCATCGCTCTAACATCATAATCATCGCATTACCTGTACCTGCAACTGTTGTTGTAGTAATCTATGAGCCACGAGGACTCAGCAATGCTATTACCATGGGTACCATGACTAGCAAAGCTTAATGGGTATGGAATGGATAAGTGGTGAGGTTGCAGCAGCGACTAAGCATGATATGGTGGCTAACTTACGAATACAAGAATAAGATGGGAAGCTACGCAAACGGTCGCAAACTAGTAATGACCAAGAAGTGATCCTGAACTAGTTACGTTCGAACATAACACAAACCGTGTTCACTTCCCAGACTCCTGCCAAGAAGAGACCATCACGGCTAAACACGCGGTTGATGCATTTTAATTAAGTCAAGTGTCAAGTTCTCTACAACAAGATATTAACAAATTCCCATCCGCCACATAATCGCGGGCACGGCTCTCGAAAGTTTAAACCCTCCAGGGGTGTCCCAACTTAGCCCATTATAAGATCACGATCCGCTGAGACAATCCTACATCGTAGGACATCCGATCAGACTCGCGATCCCATTGCACAAGACATTTCGACAATGGTAAAACTAAACCAGCAAGACCTCCCGGTGTGCTGACAAATCCCGATAGGAGCCGCCTGTATCTCGTTCTCAAGGCACAACAAATGAGTCAAGCTACGAGTAAAACCATCCCTCGAGTTTCCCCGAGGTGGCCCCGCGGGTTGCTCGGTTCGGACCAACACTTAGAGAAGCACTGGTCCGGGGGTTAAAATAAAGATGACCGTCGGGCTCGTGAAAAACCAAGGGAAAGGTAACAGGTTGTTAAGCAAATGTAAAACCAAGTTTGGGCCTTGCTGGAGGAGTTTTATTCAAAGCGAACTATCAAGAGGGTCCCATACCCCTTACCGTGTTAGGGACGCAAAATCACGGAATATAACACCGGTATGACGGAAACTAGGGAGGCAAGAGTGGAACAAAACACCACGCGTAAGGCCGAGCCTTCCACCCTTTACCAAGTATATAGATGCATTAATTAAATAAGAGATATTGTGATATCCCAACATAATCATGTTCCAACATGGAGCAATCTTCAACTTGACCTTCAACTAACGACGCTATAAGAGGGGCTGAGGAAAAGCGGTAACTTAGCCAAACAGCGGTTTGCTAGGAAGGTGAAAAAGGTTAGAGGCTGACATGGCGATTTGGGAGGCTCGATAAACAAGTGGTAGGAAGCACGACATAGCGATAGCATCGAGACAACTAGGATAGCAATGATAGTAGTGAGATCCAATGTAATGGTCATCTTGCCTGAAATCCCGCTAGGAAGAAGAACGAGTCCATGAAGAAGACGAATGGGCAAAGACGAACCAAGCATAGTCGAACGAGTCCTCACGATCGCAACGAAACAGGAACTATCGAGAAGAAGCACAATGGGAAAGAAGCAAACAACCCAGTAAACACACAACATATAAACTTGACATGATGCTCAGCCAAGTATGATGCATGACAAGGCTATATGATGCTACTCACGGCAAGAGATGATGCATACAAGAATAACACATCAAAGCAAATTTAAATGAGGCCGGAAACAACATATAACAAATTCGGTAAGTCCTCATATGCAAATTACGAAATTGGTCCAGATCTGAATAAACCTTAAGTTGAAGTTGTTAAATAGCAAGTTAAGATGCACCAAGATGATCTACGCGAAAATCTAGTCAAGTTACATATAAAGTTCATTTAATTCGGAGCTACGGCCTAGAAGATATGAGCAAAAAAAGTTAAACATGACATTGATACAAAATGCATTCAAACATCAAGCAAACAAGGATGCAACATGACATGATGAAACTAGAAGAAATTCTAAGCAAGTTTCATATAGAGCATGCTCAAAACTGAGCAACCGTACAACACATACACTCCAATCAAGTTATAACAACAATCTTCCCAAAACAACAACTAGGCACTTTGCAAACATCAAAATAACATCCTACAGGAATCATATGAGCATAAACTTGACATGCACTTCATGTAAAGATAACATAATTCAAATATCATTAAGGTTCAGGTTCATAGGCATCAAGATTAAACCAATATGATCAATGCAAAATGCAACTTTGTAACACAGGAGCATACGCATCAGGAGAGTTAATATGATGGCAACTTGAGAGCAAGAAAGAGACAAGCTACAACAAGTAAACATAGCTACCAAGGGCATGAAATCAAATTACACATAATAAAGAGCAATTAACATCATGGCATCATATACATATGGCTCATGGATTAGTGGGAACCAACATGACAGGATTGAATCTTGAAATAGTTTCAGCAAGTGTAAAACAGCAACTTAAAGATAGCATGTTTGCAAGCATCGAACAGAGGCATATGATCTCCAAAATTAACAACCATGTCATGTGAACAAAAAAAATCATAGCATACTTCAAAACATGTAATTGGAGCATCTCCAGAAGAGGCATGGATCAATCAATAACAAGCTCACAACAAGGCATCATGAAGTTAACAGAAAACCGGGACAACATATAGGGATGTTCATGGCAATGAAAACATATGCTATAGGACATATATAGGGCACCAAAAGGCATGCAAAGATAGAGAATAACATGGAAATCAAAACATGTCAACTAAGCATCTCCAGATTATACATGTGTTAATTGGTAGCAAAGCAAACATGGCAACATGATATAGCAGTTTCAGTATTGGCAGAACATTAACAGCAAGTAACCCACTTCACAATCTTGATGCACTCACTTCAGGGTATATCAAAATACATGGATTGCGCCCCTCTAAATAAGGAATAGTTATGCTCCTTAAACATGTAGACATGATACTCAAAAGAAAATCACACCAAAACATATAAAAATGGCAAATAGGCAAGTTACAACAGTTTTCAGCACTTAACAGCAAAATGCACTTTTGCAATAGGGATTAAGATATCTATATGCACAATAACATGAATGAAAAGCACATTAACATGTAGAGCATGAAGAGCAAAACATTTGCATATCAAGATCATCATCATAGGATTAACACAAACAAAGTTACACCACTCACAAGATACCCAAATGATGTTAACATGCAGCAGTTTTCAACAGTTTATATCACTTAGCAGTATTGCAACGAATATTAAGGTCAATATGAACAACAACATGAATGCAAATGCAGCCATCATGTAGAGCATCAAGAGACGAACATTTTGACATATCACACATGCATGGAGATATGACATGATTAACATGGGCACATAAAGAGATGATTTCGGGACTTAGAGAAAAACGAGGGGGGTCAACATCAGATCTAGGGTTCCGGGCATGGACTACGAGGTGGCGGTGGATCTCGCCGGAGGATGGACAGAGTTGCGTCGGCGATATCGGGACGGCCGGATCCGGTGGAGGAGATGTCGGGGACGATGGATCCGGTGGAGGAAGCTGGCGGAGAAGGCGGGGCGACACGCAGAGTGGACGGGGGAGGTGGCAGGACTTGGGGTCGGCTGGATCCGGGCCGTGGAGGTCGTCTCCGGCCAGATCTGCGGGTGCTCCGGCGCGGGATGACGCAGAGGCGGCGTGGTCACGCGGGGCGCAGCAAAGGACGAGCAGCAGGGTGATGACCGGTGGCCGGAGGCGCGGCGCGCGGCGGCGTGGGCTCTCGGGCGGCAGGGAGCGCCACGCGGCGGCGAGGTCACGAGCACCGGGCGGCTCGGGGGGGCCCGATTCGGCCCATGGCGGGTCGGCTCCGGGCCCCGGCGGGCCTGGCGGTGGGGTCGGCGGCCAGGGATAGGTGGCGGCGTCTGGATGGCTGAGGGCGCGGCAGACATGTCCGGTGGTGGGGGGTGGATTTGTCCAGCGTGGTGGGAGGAGAGGAGCTAGAGTTTGCTGAAATTTAGGAGGGGAGGACATTTTTATTGGTAGAGGGAGCTAGGAGAGTCCAAATGAGGTATGGTTTTCACCCACACGATCGTGATCCAATGGTGAAGGGCATGGAGTGGGTTTCGATGGGCTAGTGGGCTGTTGTGGAGGGGTGCTGGCTCCAAAGAGAAGAGTGTTTTCGTTAACTGGTTAACCGTTGGGGCATCAAACGATCTCCAAATGGAAAGAAGTTTTACAGCCGGTCTACCGGTGATATACCAAGGCCAATCGGCAAATCTCAGCCCATTTCGATAACATTTTTCTCCCGCTCATGAAATAAGGTCTGAGAGGAGCGATGGGTGCATGTGGGAATGTCGGATGACGAAACGGACAACGGAGAAAGAAACCGGATGCAAGTTTTAAAAAACAAGCAAATGAAATGCAGATGATGACATGGCAAAGTGCAACACGCAAGCAAATGACATGGCAACAACGATGTATAACTGGAAGACACCTGGCGCATCGGTCTCGGGGTGTTACAGCCGAGCACAAGATACATTTCAAAGCACATGCAAAACCAGTCTAGCAACCCCTCCGCCGACTGTCGGAAGAGAAGAGAAGAATTGTTGGTGAAGAGATAGCCAGGCTCCTAGCAGCTGGCTTCATTATGGAAGTGTTCTTTCCAGAGTGGCTAGCCAACCCGGTCCTTGTACTGAAGAAAAAGAACAAGTGGCGCATGTGCATTGATTATACTAGCCTCAACAAAGCCTGCCCCAAAGATCTGTTTGCTTTACATCGGATTGATCAATTGATAGACTCCACAGCCAGGTGCAAGCTGTTAGTTTCTTGGATGCCTACTCGGGGTACCACCAGATCAAGTTGAACCCGGTCGACCGCCTGAACACTGCCTTCATCACACCATTCGGAGCCTTCTGCTACCTGACCATGAAATTTGGCTTGAGAAATGCCGGTGCCACTTTTCAGCGTTGCGTGTAGAAGTGCCTCCTCAAACAGCTCGGCAGAAATGCCCACGTCTATGTAGACGATATTATGGTGAAGACGGAGAATCGCGGCACCCTGCTAGAAGATCTCAAGGAAACATTTGACAATCTGTGATGCTTTCAGATCAAGCTCAACCCCAAGAAATGTGTCTTTGGAGTACCAGCTGGCCAGCTCCTTGGCTTCCTGGTCTCAGAACGCGGCATTGAGTACAACCCTGTGAAGATCAAAGCCATCAAGATGATGGAGATACCCACTCGATTGCAAGACATCCAGAAGTTCACTGGGTGCTTGGCATCCCTCAGCCGCTTCATCAGTCGGCTGGGAGAGAAGGCTCTTCCCCTGTAGCAGCTCATGAAGAAAACCACTCACTTTGATTGGAATGAACAGGCGGACGAGGCCTTTTCCCAGCTGAAGAAGATGTTGACCACGCCGCCTGTCCTAGCAGCTTCGACTGATAAAGAGCCCATGCTTATTTACATTGCCGCAACCAGCCGGGTGGTCAGCACACCCATTGTAGTACAGTGCCCGGAAGACGGTAAGGCACAGCCGGTCCAGAGGCCCGTGTACTATCTGAGCGAGGTGTTGTCAGCCTCAAAGCAGAACTATCCCCACTACTAGAAGATGTGCTACAACATGTACTTTGCCGCCAAGAAGCTGAAGCCATACTTTCAAGAGCACCCAATCATGGTCGTTTGTACTGCCCCACTTGCCAAGATCATCGGCAGCCGAGATGCATCTGGTCGGGTGGCCAAATGGGCCATCGAGTTGGCTCCATACACCATCTTCTACCAGCCTCGTGCCGCCATCAAGTCTCAAGCACTAGCCAAATTCCTCGTCGACTGGGCCGAGACCCAGTACCTGCCGCCAGCACCGGACTCCACCCATTGGCGGATGCACTTTGATGGCTCCAAGATGCGCACTGGTCTGGGGGCTGGCATCGTCCTCACCTCTCCCAAGGGCGATAATCTCAGATACAGATTGCAAATCCACTTCGCCGCCTCCAACAATTTGGCCTAATACAAGGCGCTCGTACACGGGCTCCAGCTGGGAAAAGAACTCGTCATCCGCCTGATCCTGTGCTACAGCGACAAGGATTTGGTGGTCCAATAGTCCTCCGACGATTGGGATGCCAGAGATGCGAACATGGCAAGCTATCGCTTCCTCATCCAGCAACTCAGCGGATACTTCGAAGGGTGTGAGTTCCTTCACGTGCCACAGGCTGACAACGAGCAAGGAGATACCCTGGGACGAACCGGCTCCACCCAGCAAGCCATACCAACCAGCGTCTCCCTTCAGCGCCTCCTCAAGGCGTCTATCAAGCCTTTGCCGGAATCAGATTCCATCTTCATGCAAGCTTCCCCCGAAACAGTCGGATCCGTCTTGGGGACCTCAACAGTCGGCTGAGGGACTTCGGTAGTCGGCTCGGGGACTTCGGCAGGCGGCTCAGGGACTGCTGCAGCCGCACCCAGCTCGAGGACTGCAGCGGTCGGCCTGGGACTTCAACGACACAGCTGGCGGTGGCCGACTCTAGCCCACCACCTCCCAGCCCAACCGCCCTAGTTGTAGTGGCTGTGCTGACGGTAGAACAAGTTGCAGCTCCATCATGGGCGCATCCCATTCGCAACTTTCTGATGAACAGAGAGCTGTCGGCTGATGATATCTCGGCCCGGCAAGTTCAGTGCAGGGCATGAGCCTACACGATAGTAAACAGAGAGCTTGTCAGGCGCAGCGTGGCTGGATTCTTCCAGCGTTGCGTAGAGACAGAGAAAGGCATGTCAATCCTCAAGGATATATATTAAGGTGAATACGTCCACCTCGCGGCCTCAAGATCACTTGTTGCCAAATCTTTCCACCACAGATTCTTCTGGCCGACTGCTTTGGAAGACGCCAAAGACTTGGTCAAATATTGCAAGGGGTGCTAGACGTTTAGCTCCAAGCAACACCTGCCGGCTTATGCACTCAAGACCATCCCCCTCATTTGGCCCTTTTCCATCTAGGGGCTGGACATGGTGGGCCCATTCAAGAAAGCATGTAGCGACATGACACATCTTCTTGTCACCGTCGACAAGTTCACCAAGTGGATTGAAGCAAAGCCAATCAACAAGTTGAATGGGCTGACTACTGTGACCTTCACCACAGATATCACCGTCTGGTACGGCATACCACACAGCATCATCACTGACAACGACACAAATTTTGCCAAAGGAGCATTGGCCCGTTTCTGCACGACGCAGGGCATCCGACTAGACCAAGTCCGTTGCCCATCCGCAGTCAAATGGCCATGTCGAGCGAGCAAACGGTGTCATCCTCTCCGACATCAAGCCCCGACTGGTCGAGCCACAGGAGCGCTTGGCTGGCTGCTAGATCGACGAGCTACCGGCCGTCCTCTGAAGCCTACGCACCACTCCGAACAAATCAACCGACTTCACTCCTTTCGTCCTTGTATATGGGGCCGAGGCTGTCATCCCAACTGACATCAAGTTCGACTCACCTCGCGTAACCATCTACACGGAGGCGGAGGTGAAGGAAGCCCGTATAGACGGCGTCGGTTTCTGGAAGAGGGCCGACTGTTGGCACTCAGTCGGTCTGCCATCTACCAGCATAGCCTGCGCCACTACCACAGTCGGAAGGTCAAGCCAAGATCCTTCCAAGAGGGAGACCTTGTGCTCCGGCTGATCCAGCAAACAGCCGACCGACACAAGCTCTCGGCCCCTTCGGAAGGCCCCTTCGTCAGCAGCAAGGCCTTGGGCAACGACTCCTATTACCTGATTGATGCATAGAAGCCCAGGGCATGCAAGAGGGACGACTCCGGCAAGGAATCAGAACACCCATGGAACGCAAATCTCCTTCGAAGATTTTACAGTCAATGTAGTAAGTACCATGCTACCTTTTGTATTAACTACAAAACACTGGGACCCCCGAGGAGCACTCGGGGACTACCCTTTTTATCTATGTGATAAGTTTCATGCTTATGAACTAGCTACTTCACCTTTCCGCCTAGCATCGGGTTCGAACAGTCGGCCTGGGGGCTTGCTGCCTTGTATTATGTCAGTGCTACCTGCAGTCGGACAAGTAATGTGCTGGCATCTAAGCCCTCTCTTTCCACAAGCCGCAGCTCACAGAGCGGCTGTCCGGCTGGCAAGAGTCAAAGGCAGGAAATGATGCCCCCATGAAAAATGGCTAAGGACCAAAGCATTTACATAAGATAGGCCGGCTTCTTGCCTCGCCGACCAGCTGCTAAGCAGCCGGCCGGCTGGCTTCTTACTTACCTTGCTACGTCCTAGGCGGCTGAAGTCCTTGTCCTCCCAAACAGCTAAGTACTTGACCCAGCCATGGTCTGCGGAGCGGCCGCCTGGTTGGCAAGACAGCAGCCAGGGGAGGGCGGCAAAGAAAAAAACCAAAAAGGATAAAAAAGAAAGACAAGTTGGAATTGAATGCAAGCATAGCACGTGCTAAATAATATTTACATAAGCAAGGCCGTCAAGCCAGAATTCAACAAAGTTTGAATACACCCCCAGTGGTTGGAACTACACGAATTTAACAAGTGTTGTTCAAAAGACTATTAGGCAGGAGAAGATAAAGATAAGTCGGCCGCCGAGGCCAGGGGAGCAGCAGACGGGTCTGGCAGGTTCGCAGAGTCGGCGGGGCCTGCTGGTGGAGTGATCGGCTGGCGAGTCTCGGCTTGGTCGTCCCCAGCAGCAGTCGATGCGCTCTCACGCGGCTCGTTGCTTGAGGCACGGTCGAGTGGAGGCTGGCCGTCCGCTCCATCCTCCAACGCGGCGTCTTGACCATCCTGCCTCTCCTCATCTTTGCCCTCGTCGCTGGAGGCGATCTCCTCCGCCGAGTCCTCACTGTCTTCCGGGTTCAGCCTGAACAAGTCCGGTGGCACCTCAGCACCCTCTTCATTCAGATCGGGGACAAAGAAGCTGGTATCGATGTAGTTGGTGATAGCCGCGGCACGATGAATGAGAGCAGGCCTCACCATTACCAAATCTTCGCTGGCCTCCTGCCGGAATGTGGCCAACTGGGCTAGATCTAGCCCCGGGTACCATGCCCTGACAAACTCCAAGGCCCGTGTTGCACCTGCCCGACCGAGGAGACCTTCCACACCTCGAAGCGGCCGACAGCCACGTCCAGCCACTCGGTAGTCTGACTGGGGGTGCGCGGAGCTTGGACGCCTATCGAGAGGGAGGAGATCACCTGGGCTCTGACACGCTGCAACCAGCGAAGCATCCGATGAGCCGGCTGGAGACGAGCCTGGATGGCAAGGAGCTTCTCGTCGAGCGACCGACGGGCATTCGATGCGATCTCCGCACCAGCCTGCCTCCGCACTTCGCGATGAGCTTCGATGGCTTTGCTGGCGATGATGGCGTGGCTAGGGAAGTACTCTACATAAGATGAAAAAAGAAATATGAAGTCCGAAGCCGGATCATATAACAGAAGGAAAGAAGAAGGAAACTCACCATCGACCATGTCCTCGATCCGACCATAGCCGTCGTTCAGCGCCCTCTCCGCGTTGGCCCAGTTCGAGCACTAAGTCTCGAACTCGGCATGGAAAGCAGCCTCGCTATCCTTCGCCGTCTGAAGGGCCGCCTCATGAAGCTCCACCCGCTCAGCCAGCTCCTTGACCAGACGGTCGCGCTCCTGGGCCACCTTGCTGCACTCCTCCTCCTTGGCGTGCAACGCGGTTTGGGCCTCACCTAGCTGTTGCTGCAAGGCGGCGTTGGCCTCTACAGAGACAACAAAGAAAGATGGTCAAAAAAGCAATAAAGGAAACAAGAAGTTGCCGGAGAGATTCGGCCTGACTGCTCGACAGTCGGCCCGAATCTCGGGGACTACACCCAGTAGGTGCGTCAACGCGCCCCCGCAAGTGAGAGAAGGTGGAGTGCTTAATCCGCCTCTCGAACAAGTCAGCAGTCTTATGGGCCAGCTCCCAGACATTTGAGTTGAAGGGGGCCGCACGGAGATTGTGATAGTCCTGCAACAATGACAACAGAAAAGAAAGCAAGTCAACACTTGATCCTACTTAAAAGTTCCAGGGCGCCTGCTCAGCAACTGACCCAAAACTCGGAGACTACACCCAGTGGGTGCGCTGACACGCCCCCATGGAAGAAGGCAAGAATCAAAAAACAAGCATCATACATGGATGACCGCGCATGACGCCAGGAACTCCTGCGTGTAGTGCTGGAGGGCGCCCCCCTGGGACTGAAACCGAGCCCGGACCTCCTGCACTGCCATGTTCAGAACGGCCGTTTCGCCCCCGGGTGTCCACTCCGGCGAGCCAATGCTGGTGGCCTCCACCTCCAGAGCCGATGAGCTCGTGGCCCCGGCCTCCTACGGCCGTGGTGCCGAAGCCGCCTTCGCTGCACACCGGCGTGCAGGTAAGCGGTCTACGTGGGTCACCCCCGCTGCCAACTCGCCACCAGCCAGCGGCACCGGTGGTGCGTCAGGTTGGCCACCTCGGTCCTCGACAATTGGCGCAGGAGGAGGCATCTCTGCCCCCAAGGCGACGCCATCGCCTCCTTCCCTTTCCATGACCGAATGATCGCTGGCGGCTCCTCCAGGCGGCACCAAGATCTCAGGTGCAGGTGGCGCGGCGCGGAGGATGACAAATTGGGGGCCTGGTCGCGTGTGGCCTCTTCCGTTCGCGCCTTGCATGCGGCATCCGCTTGGTCCTTGGCCGCGACGTCCGCCTGGACCTTTGCGGCCACGTCCGCCTCCTCCTGCCCCACCTTGGCCACCGCCGCCTCCTGCTGCTCCGCCTCCTCCCGCTCCTCGCGCGCCTCTTGCGTGTTCCTCTCGGTCGCCGCCTGGAGCTCGGCGCGCGGGTCTACGCGGTGGGTGTTTGCGGAGCTCTCCGCTGTCCCAACCACGAAGGTGGCGCCAGACCGCTCAAGAGAGAGCGGGGCCCTGATCAAGCAATGTAAAAAAGGAACTCAGAACAACGTTTGCAAGGAGACAGCAGAAAGGACGCGAGAAGAAATCAAACACTTACGCAGACACCATCTGGGGCAGCTGAATGAAATATGACCTAGAGGCAATAATAAAGTTATTATTTATTTCCTTATTTCATGATAACTGTTTATTATTCATGCTAGAATTGTATTAACCGGAGACATAATACATGTGTGAATACATAGACAAACATAGTGTCACTAGTATGCCTCTACTTGACTAGCTTGTTGATCAAAGATGGTTATGTTTCCTAACCATAGACATGTGTTGTCATTTGATTAATGGGATCACATCATTAGGAGAATGATGTGATTGACATGACCCATTCCGTTAGCCTAGCACTTGATCATTTAGTATGTTGCTATTGCTTTCTTCATGACTTATACATGTTCCTGTAACTATGAGATTATGCAACTCCCGTTTACCGGAGGAACAATTTGGGTATTACCAAACGTCACAACGTAACTGGATGATTATAAAGGAGTACTATAGGTGTCTCCGAAGGTACATGTTGGGTTGGCGTATTTTGAGATTAGGTTTTGTCACTCCGATTGTCGGAGAGGTATCTCTGGGCCCTCTCGGTAATGCACATCACTATAAGCCTTGCAAGCAATGTGACTAATGAGTTAGTTGCGGGATGATGCATTATGTAACGAGTAAAGAGACTTGCCAGTAACGAGATTGAACTAGGTATTGGATACCGACGATCGAATCTCGGGCAAGTAACATACCGATGACAAAGGGAACAACGTATGTTGTTATGCGGTTTGACCGATAAAGATCTTCGTAGAATATGTAGGAGCCAATATGAGCATCCAGGTTCCGCTATTGGTTATTGACCGAGAACAGTTCTAGGTCATGTCTACATAGTTCTCGAACCCATAGGGTCCGCACGCTTAAGGTTTCGATGACAGTTATATTATGAGTTTATAAGTTTTGATGTACCGAAGGAGTTCGGAGTCCCGGATGAGATCGGGGACATGACGAGGAGTCTCAAAATGGTCGAGACGTAAAGATCGATATATTGGACGACTATATTCGGAGTTCGGAAAGGTTCCGAGTGATTCGGGTATTTTTTTGGAGTACCGGAGAGTTACGGGAATTCGCCGGGGAGTATATGGGCCTTATTGGGCCATACGGGAATAGAGGGGAGAGGCCGAAAGGAAGGAGGCGCGCAGCCCCCCTCTGGTCCGAATTGGACAAGGGGTGCGGCCCCCCTTTCCTTCCTCCTCTCCCCCTCTTTCCCCATTTCTCCTACTCCAACAAGGAAGGAGGGAGTCCTACTCCCGGTGGGAGTAGGACTCCCCTTGGCGCGCCCCTCCTAGGCCGGCCGCCCCCTCCCCCCTTGCTCCTTTATATACGGGGGCAGGGGGGCACCTCTGGACACAACACAAGTTGATCTACGGATCGTTCCTTAGCCGTGTGCGGTGCCCCCCTCCACCATATTCCACCTCGGTCATATCGTCGCGGAGTTTAGGCGAAGCCCTGCGCCGGTAGAGCATCATCATCGTCACCACGCCGTCGTGCTGACAGGACTCATCCCCGACACTTTGCTGGATCGGAGTCCGGGGATCGTCATCGAGCTGAACGTGTGCTGAACTCGGAGGTGCCGTACGTTCGGTACTTGGATCGGTCAGATCGTGAAGATGTACGACTACATCAACCGCGTTGTCATAACGCTTCCGCTTACGGTCTACGAGGGTACGTGGACGACACTCTCCCCTCTCGTTGCTATGCCATCACCATGATCTTACGTGTACGTAGGAATTTTTTTGAAATTACTATGTTCCCCAACAGCTGCTTCACGGCCTTCCTAAACCAGGACACCTTTGCGGCGGCCTCCTCCCGCTTGGTTGCCATTGCAGTGCTCCTGGGCTTCTTCAGCCGACTACCAAACATCGATGGCGCGGCTCGGCGCTTTAACGCACTATCTGGGCCAGTCGGTACGGCTGATGAGCTCGCGCCCACCAGGTCGGTGGCCGGCTGGCGGCACGACGCGTTCTCCTCATCATCATCATCCGGCCAGTCGTCGAGCCCGCCTCCACCTCCGAAGCCGCCTGCTCCACCACCACCACCCGTGGCGTCATCTCCTTCCAGGGCATCCGCCCTCAAGTCGGCGTCGTCCACGTCACTCACCGCTCGGTCGGGGAGATATTCGTGGCCTTGCTCCAAGGCATCGGCCACCAACTGGGTGGTGAAGATCTGCTTCATGGCCGACTGGTGAGGTGGGGAAAAAGAATCCAACAATTAAAGAGAAAAGAGAAAGAGTTGAGGACTCACCATAGGCGGCGGGTGCGCGCGGGAATACGGCTCCTTGCCGAACTGCCACTCCTCCTCCGGGAGCTTGCAGTTTGAGTTGTAGTTCACCAGATGAGCCATCTCCATGTGCGGCATCTCCTTGGTGCACATCCGGCACGGGTCTCGGTGCCTGCTCATCTAGCTGATCATACGAGGCCGGCCTTCAAAGGGGAAGCACCTGGCGCACCACGAAGGCGGTCAACAGGTCCGACCCCGTGAGGCCTTCCATCTTTGTCATCTCCTTGAGCTGCACAACAGCGGTGGCGGAGGCGGCTGACAGCGTCTTCAGTCGGTACGTCTAGTTGGAGCGCGATTCAGTCGGGGGGGCAGCTACATAAGCCGGCAGGCTGACGAAGTTGGCTGTCGGGTGGACGTTATTGACATAAAAATAAGACTTTTACCACAACCTGATCGACTGTGTCAAGCTGATGGACGGGAACCAGTTGTCTGCACCCGGACACCGCACTGCGACGAAGGCGCCGCACTGGGCCACCTTCCCCTTAGCATAGGGGCCGAGCTTGGTGTAGAAGAACTCTCCCCAGAGCTCGAGGGTGGGGAGGATGTCGAGGTAGCCTTCACAGAGAGTGACGAAGGCTGACAATAGCAACAACGTGTTCGGCGTGAGGTGGTGCGGCTGGAGTCCGTAGAACTAGAGGAAGCCGCTCGCCGGCAGGCTAAAGCCGCGAAGGTAGTGCGACCGGAAGATGACGCGCTCTCCTTCCTCCGGCGCCGGTGAGATCTCCATCTCGGGCTACAGGCGTACCTTCACGAAATCCTCACCAGGCAGCCACCGTGTTTGGTGGAGGAATGCGAGGTGATCCTCATGGACATCGGAGCCGTCCCTAGCCCCGGAGTTCGGCCGCTCGCGCACCATGAGCACTTGAAGCTTGACGGAGGCGCGGTGTGGCGGCAAGTATGCAAACCCGCGACAGAGATACGGCACAGCAAAGTGGCTGGAGACAGCGGCGACGAGCTGTAGCGGCAGAAGAGAGAGGAAGAAGAAGATGGCAAAGGAGGAGGAGGGCGCCCGTGCGTCTACTGCTCCCCTCCTCCCCCTACTTATAGCCCTGGGCGGCAGAGCCGAGGGGGCGGGGTGTGGGGATCGTGGGATTAACTACATCAACGACCCCACGACCCCGCATTTATCACGCCATAACGACGCGCATTTACCGTGCCCGGAACGCCAACAGTCCGCCTCGGCCACAACGGATCCGCATGCATGCCGAGGCACGGTAGTGGTGGGCCCCAGCCTGCGGCGACATCCCATCACCTGCGTAGGCTGGCAGGCTGGTCCAGCCGCCTAGCGCCGTGTGGCGTGCATACAGTGGGCGGCCGGCTCGGCGCCCGGTGAACGCCCCGCCTTGCTCACACCTTCGCATTTCGAAATCACCCAATGGCGTGCCCAGTCGCTGCCAACTCCTAGCTATCGGCTCTTCGGAGTAGGAAGCTGCTGAGTCCTCTCGCCTTTTCAGCGTGGCACCCCACCAGCTTCGGGGACTACTATTGGAGTAAATGACCATGGGTAGCCCTATCTGCTCCCCATGACGTTTCAAGACATCGGGGTCGGCTGCGCCCCTCAAGCATCAAAGGCAAAGTGCCGCCTTCTTATGGCCGGCTGGTCCAAGCGGCTGGCTGCAGGAAGGCGGCAAGGCCTAAAGAGCAGCCCCAGAGTGGGCCGACTCCTAGCAGGCGTCCACCAGAACGGCTGACTCCTCGCAGGCAGCCCAACCTCGCACCCTCAAAGTTTGCACCCACATAGTGGCGACGAGACGGGGCGTGGCTATAGTACAGCCTGCCACCACCGAATCTCGGAGCGGGTGTCGCCATAGTGCGTCGTACCGGGCGTCCATCCCTAGCCCGGCGCGGCACTGTTGCCACGTGGCCCATGACATCATCCATGGCAGAGTAACCTTGCTCCCACGACGGGCTGTCGGTATGGCCCGCAGGTGGCGGGCCCGACCTGTCTATGAGATACTAGAAGGCGGCATGCCCAGACCAGTCGGCATGGGGGGAGGCTGCCTCCCAACAGTCGGTCCTCCCCATCCCTAGAAGTTTGTGCACCATTAATCAAATAAGATGGGGTGTGGCTACAGTGAATGCCCACCAGGCGGCGGTACTCTAGCCATGCCCTCCTCGACCAAGCCCTCGTCATCAGAGGCAGGACTACAGTGATGAGAAGCCGACAGGACCCACCAATGGCGGGCCCTACCTGTCGACCGAGAGCCTGGCAGCCAGGCGGCAGGCTCCAGCAGCCGGTGGGGAAGCCGGCGACCGCAGACACTGACGGTTTGGGCCTACACCCGGCCAGATTACCGTTGTACCCCTGGGGGGTAGGCCTATATAAACCCCCTAGGGCACCCATGCAAAGGGTTGAGATCTTAGAGATTACACACACATAGAGAGAGAGGAGTAGAGCTAGCCTTGCCCTTCTTCCTCCTCTAGCGGAACATCTCAAGGAGCAACTTTCTACACCCTTGTTGATCTAGTGATCATGCGGAGACCCCGCACAACAGGACAAGGGGTGTTATCTCCTAGGCGAGCCCCGAACCTGGGTAAGAAGCGTCGGCGTGCATGTCTACGCCTTATCCCATTTCTAGGCACTAGTGACGTCTTACTAGCTCCCAGTAAGATTAGCCATCCTTTGGCATATGTCGCACCAACCACCCGACAGTTCTCTCACCGGCACACGTGCTGGGGCTTCTTGTTGGTCCTGGAGGTGGTGACCAGGGCACCGCCGAGTTTCTCCCTTCGACCCTCTCCTTCGCAGCCTCGCCACTCCCGATCTTGTCAGGCTGTGCCCGGCAGGTCCTGACGGATCGGCTCAGGCCCTCCTTCTGCCCTCTTTACTGCACACTGCAGTACCTGGGAGAAGAGGGACCGGAAAGGGAGATTACGGGGCACTTATCTTTTTTCAGTCTAAAATATTCAGGCATTAGCCAAACTTTAGTCTAAATTATGTAATCTTTACCCATGTTTGTGCTCTATAAGATTTGTACTTGCTTATTAGCATATTAATGCAAAAGACAAGCTTTGTCGGGTACTTGTGCATGTATTATATCCATGCAGAGGTGAAATGCCTCTATACATTCAACTAAACAAGTTATCCCCAGCAGGCTATCCTGCCGGTACCCTCAATTTGTTGCCGCGGTGCTAAGCTTGTCGGGCAAAAAATCGTAGAGAGGGACCAGCCCCCCGCCAAACCTTTTCTATCAGAGGCCACTACGACCATCCTGGACGAAGCAACGTTCAAGTCAAAGTATGGGAGCACATATGCTTCCAAGGCAGTGAGGTTTTCATATGCATAAGTTTCTCTTTAACAGAGCATGTATGGATAAGAGATAAAACTTAACTATTTGGGTTGCCAGGGATCGTCATGTAGGCTTTGTATTCTCTTCTTTTCTTCGGGACCAGTTCCACGACAAGAATTCCTGCAGCTTAGTGTAGATGAAAACAGAGCTACATATGATCCTATCTACATGATCAGGCTCTGCTCATGATATGCTTATGCATGCATGCAATCTGTCGGGGGCCCCCAGCGCATCATTTATTTCTTTGTTGCTCAGGGTCTGTGCTTGGCTTTGTCCAAGGGGTTACATGCAACATCGGCAAGGCCTGTACAAAAGGGTGGTTGTCGGGCAGGGCCGGACAGCCGCGCCTTATGGGTAGAACTTACGGAGATGCTCAATGTTCCATGAGTTTTGCAACTGAATGCCATTTTTGGTCTCCAGAAGGACTGCGCCAGGTCTGGTGACTCGTACTACCTAGTAAGGGCCTTCCCTCTTCGGCGTCAACTTGTTTGTACCCTTGGCAAACTGAACGCGCCTAAGGACAAGGTCGCCTTCCTCAAAGCACTGGGCGTGAACCCTGTGGCTGTGCCAGCGATGAGGGCTTGCTGGTAGTGTGCAACACGTGTAGCATCCCGGAGACGATTTGCCTCAAGTAACACAACATCGTCACGCCAGTGCTATTCTTGCGCTACTTCATCGTAGGCAAGCACTCAAGGTGACATGTATATGAGTTCCATGGGGATAATTGCTCCTGCCCCATAGAGTAGGGAGAAGGGAGTCTGCTCAGTAGCTCAATTTGGTGTCGTACAGAGGGACGAAAGAACCACCAGCAGCTCGTCGATCCATCCAGTGCTTCACTTCTGCAGCTTATCAAATGTTCTTGTCTTGAGGCCTCGCAGCACTTCAACGTTCTCCCTCTCACCTTGTCCATTGCTTGCGGGATGGTCAACAGAGGCAAAGGAGATCTTGCTTCCGAGGGCATGAACGTATTGCATGATGGCGTGGCTTGTGAATTGGGTTCCATTGTCGGTGATGATTCGAGAAGGTACCCCAAAGCAGCACACCAATCCTTTGAAGAACTTGATAGCTGACTGTGCGGTCACCTTTCTCACGGGCTCCACCTCTGGTCACTTTGTGAACTTGTCGATAGCGACGAATAGGAACTCAAAGCCCCCATGGCACGGAGGAAGGGGCCCCCAGACCAAGAAGGGCCATGATAAAGGAATTGTCTGGAGAGCTTGGGCAGGGTGATGGATATTCTTGGAGTGGACCTTGCAGGCTTCACACTTAGTGACTAGCTCAATTGCATCTTGGAGGGCTGTGGGCCAGTAAAAACCTTGTCAGAAGGCGTTTCCAACTAGGGCCCTTGATCCAATGTGTCAGTCGCACATGCCCTTGTGTATTTATGCCAACAGTTCCTTTCCTTCTTCCTGGCAAATGCACTTCAATTACACACCGTTGGGCCTTCGTTCTTCTATATAGTGCGTAGTCAACAGACTAATACATACTGGCCCTCCGGGATACTCTCCCAGCTTCTTCATGCTCTTCGGGAAGTTCTCCCGTTTGGTGGAAATGTACTATGTGCCATGTCCAAGTTGGGGCCAGGGACTTGGCAACGAGGACCATCGGCACCTCCTCTTTCATGAGAGTGCACTCCTCGACTGAAGGGACCAATGGTTTAATGGGAGGGTGCAGCTCAACTATCGAAGGGGAGTTATTCCCGCCAAGCTCTCTACCGGGGGCTCCGGGAAGCTCTGCCGGGAGAGGCTTGCCGGAGTCTAGTTTCCTCCTCTTTTATGGCCATTGTTGCCAGGGTCACGGAGGGCTGAATCAGATGGAGAACAAAAGTCCCTGGTTCCACAGGGCGTTTTTGCGCAGCGCACTTTGACAGATGATCAATAATGTTGTTTTCCGCACAAGGCACGTACTCTGTTTGCAATCCGTCAAAGCGCTCTTCCAACTTTCTCGCTTCCTTGACGTATGCCGCCATCAATGGGCTTTGATATTCCTTGTTTACTTGTCTCACCATAAGTTGTGAATCTTCGCGGATGATTAGCTTCATGATTCCCAGTTCTATTCCAATGCTGAGCCCGACAAGGAGCCCTTCATACTATGTAGTATTGTTGGTAGCCTTCTCCCAGGGGAAATGCATTTGGATGACATACTTAAGTTGCTCCCCAGTGGGAGCAACGAGAAGCACACAAGCCCCTGCACCTTGTAGGAAGAAGTCACCATCAAAATACATAATCCATTCTTGGGGCGATTCCTTGTCGGGGATGACGGTCTCGAACACTTCCTCATCAGGGGTTGGTGTCTATTCTGTGATAAACTCTGCTAGTGCTCTACACTGAATAGTTGATGTGCTCTCAAACTTCAAACCAAAGCTGGATAACTCCGAGGCCCATTCCACTATCCTGCCAGTAGCCTCGGGGTTTCTGAGTATGCATTGCAATGGGAAGCGGGTGACAACCGTGATCTCGTGGGCTTGGAAGTCTTGGCGCAGTTTCCTTGAGGCCATGACGAGGCCAAAAATCAATTTTTGCATGCCAGAGTACCTCGATCTAGCCCCTGCAGTAGAGAGCTGATGAAGTACACTAGGCGCTGCACCACCTTCTTCCTTGCCGTGACCTTGGGACTGTCTCCTCTCCCTCACTCTCCCTCATCTTGAACTGCATCTAACCTTGCCGCGACGGGTTCGCTTTCCTCCCCAAAGGGGACAGAGGCTGTGGCTACCGCTTCATCCACTTCTCGCTGCGCCACCAGTGTTGCACTAACCACTTGATTGCTTGCGCTAAGTTTAAAAGCAACGACTCTTAAGGTTTGGGAGCGACCAAAGTGGGCACAGAGGAAAGATAGGTCTTCAAATCTTCTATCGCAGCGTCCGCCTATGGGGTCCACTTTACGGGTCCTACCTTCCTCAAGATTTTGAAGAACGGCAGGGCGTGCTCGGTAGACTTTAAAATGAACCTCCTTCACGCAGCAACACATCCAATCAAATTTCTCATGTCCTTAACTGTCTTGGGTGCTTGAATCAGCTCGATAGCCTTGATCTTGTCGAGGTTGGCCTCTATCCCTCGATGGGACATGAAGTAGCCAAGTAGCTTCCCAGAAGGAATGCCAAACATGCACTTTTATGGGTTCAGCTTCAAGTTGATCCTGCGAAGGTTTGCAGAGGTCTCCTCCAAATCGTGAATGAGAGTCATTCTGTCCTTGGTTTTGACCACTATATCATCCATGTAGGCTTCAATATTTCTGTGCAGCTAGGACTCAAAGCCAATTTGTACTGCTCTTGCGAAAGTGGATCCAACACTCTTCAACCCGAATGGCATCCGTACAAAACAGTATATGCCACATGGGGTTATGAATGCGGTCTTCTCTTCGTCGTCCTTGGACTTGAAGATCTAGTGGTACCAGTAGTAGGCATCCAGAAAGGAAAGAAGGTCACACATGGAGGTGGAATCCAAAATCTGGTTGATGCTCGGCAAGCGGAACGGGTCCTTTGGGCATGCCTTATTTAGAACTATGAGATCTATGCAAAGCCTCCATTTTCCATTCGCCTTGTACACCACCACTGGACTTGCTAACCACGTTGGATGCAACACTCCTCTGACCAAACCAACTACTTCAAGTTTCTTGATCTCCTTAGCAATAAACTACTACTACTCCAAAGCTTGCTTCTGGCCCATCTGCTTGACGGGCCGGGCATGTGGGTTGACAGCAAGGTGGTGCTCGATTACCTCCTTGGGATCACCGGGGATGTCAGATGGTTGCCATGCAAATGTGTTAACATTCGCCTGCAGGAAGGCAACAAGCACGCTTTCCAATTTGTCATCAAGGGTGGCATTGATAGTAAAGGTACCATCAGCATCGGCCAGCCCTACCGGGACCTTCTTCACAGCAGGTGCAACAGCTTTGGATCTCTTGCTATTCGAACTCTCTGGCAAGTCATCAATAGGCGCATCACTCTCCTAAGAGGTGTGCTTCCCAGATTCCTCACTGGAGCCATTGTTAGCTTTCTTCTTTCTATTGCTTTCCTTGGCAGGAGCAGTAGCTTCTGCAACTTCTGCAGTGACTGCCTCCTGATACATCTTGTCCATGCAAATGAGTGTGTCCTTCTGGTCCGATCGAATGGAAACGACGCCTATCGGCTCTGGCATCATCAGAGTGTTGTAGGCACAGTGGGATGCCAGCTTGAATTTGGTTAGGGCTGTGCGCCCAAGGATTCCATTGTACGACAGGGGGAGGTCAACCACATCAAATATGGTCTTCTCGGTCCAGTAGTTTAACTCCCCCCCCCGAGCGTCACCGATAGTGTCATCTTTCCCTTAGGATGACTCCTACTGGGGCTGATTCCTTGGAACGTACCCGTAACCTTGAGTTCCTCATCTGCTATCCGGAGCTTGCTGATGACCTTTGGAGAAATCAGATTCAACTTGGCCCCGCCATCAACCAACATCTTTGTGACTTTAAGGTTGCGGATTGTTGGTGAGACCAACAACGGCAAGCACCCTACGGCGGTGGTGTGGCCAGGGTGACCCTCTTCATGAAATATGATGGGTTGAAGGACCACTTGAGCGGCTTCCAAGAATCTGCCGCTGGTTCCACGGCATTGACTTCACGCGCCCACTGTTTAAGTTGGTGATGAGAGGAGTGCAAAGATGCACCCCCGTCAATCCATAGGGCGTCAGTGGCTTTCTGGAACTCCTACTCGCTAATTTCCTCTTCATCTCCTTCATCACTATTGTCATCACAATCCTCCTTCTCATGACCTCTGGTGGGTTTTCCTTGATATTGAGGAGCCTTGTCGGGGCAACTTACTCTGCTGCCTCGGCCCTTCCAGCTAGCTCCATCTTGGTCCTTCTCCTTATCATGCTTCTCATACTCACCCTCCGCTTCTTGATGAGTTGATCGACCTGTTGATACTCTTGAAGATCGTGTCCTTCGGTCCAATGGATCTTGCAGTATGGCCCGTCACCCTTCCCAGCCTTCTCGGCAGCCGCGGCTTCTCGACAATCAGTGCACGCGGCAGCTTCCTTGCCGGGGGCCTCAGTCTTGGCCTTCTTGCCGGTACTAGGTGCGCTCGATCTTTCAACGGTCATCACAACTTTATCCTTGCGCCTCTTGTTGTGCTTCTTACTCTTTTTCTTCTGGTTGTTGGCATCGCCATCGTCCTCTGAGTCAACGTCGAGGCCATCCTCTTCACCGGGGATCCGCCTCCCCTCTTCTACCAGGGTGTATAGCTCGTTCACAGTCTTGGGCAACCGCACATTCATTTTGGAACGTATCATGTGGTTGCGCACATTGGACTGGAATGCAGCTATCACAGCTATCGGGTGGATATCTGGAATGTTTCTATGCACTCGACTGAACATTTGCATGTACGTCCGCAGACTTTCGCCTTCCTTCTGCAGGAGGAGCTGCAAGTTGCTGGGCCGCCCAGGTTGTTGATGGCCGCCCGTGGAAGCGCCAACAAACTCATGGCACAGGTTAGCCCATGTTGAAATAGAGTTCTCTGGTAGGTGCATCAGCCAAGACCTCACATTTGGCTTGAGTGTCAAAGGTAAGTAATTGGCGAATACCTTCTCATCTCTTCCCACAGCAGCCTGAACAACGATGGTGTAGATGCTCAGGAACTCTACTGGGTTCAATCTCCCATCATACTTCTCCGGTATATATGGTTTTAACGTGCGGGAAGATGGCTAACGGACTTGCCGCAGCTCACGAGTGAAGTCGGGGCACTCAACCTCCAAAGGCAGGTACCCGCTCTCATCGGGGCGCGGGTTTGTCGATGTCGGGGGCATCATGCCTATCAGACTGGTGGCAGGTTTCATGACGTTGCTTGATGGTGACACGTGTGTCTTCCTTCTGCCTGTCTTCTATGGCTCGCCACTGGTCTCGATGTGCTTGTGGGTCAGATGAAGCCATCGATATGTCGTTGGGTTCTTGGTTGCGTGGCTCTGGTTGTGGCCTCTGTGCTGGCTGTCACGGAGGGGACTGCATCGTCGGGGTGCCCCCTTCGATATGACCAGCAGCTCCGGTCGTTGTTGCCGCCTGTGGAGGCCGAGACGAGGCTACTCGTTGTGATCCTCCCGCCTCGGCAAAACCAATCAAACTCTGAATGGTAGCTCAGCATTGGTCCATTTTATCGGCCGCCGGCGGGAATCTCAAAATGAGTTGTGACCTCGCTCAGCTTCTGACGGTGCTAGTAGTGATGGTACCATGCTCTCACCGCCGTGAGCCGGTTGCCAATGGGGCGTGGGGACGAGGAGTATGCGTGCGGGGATTGGCGACCCCGTCCAGTGCACTATCTTGGCCAGCTTGCTCTGGGTGTGGCGCGTGCCCTATGGCCGAACCCGCAGTGGGGGCATCCAGAGCGTCGCAGTTTGCCCAGAGCAAGCGCCATCGCTACGGCTGCGCCCCTCAGCAGGGCGTAGTGGCAGAGATGGAGTGATTTCTCACACATACCTCATGGAGCATGGCTGCTAGGGTGCGGTTGATGATGTACTCCTCCGACGCCTCCCGCTCCCAATTCGGCCATAGGAGGACCGAAGGTTGCGTCACCAACACCGGCCATGTTCCCTGCGGCATCTACGTTCCCGTGAGCCCCCGTTGCCCCCGCGGTGCCGCCATCCGCATGCGAAGGGGCCTTTGAGGTGGATCGGTGAGCTATGGTGTGGGGCTTTTTCTTGGGCGCCATGGATGATGGAGACATTGATGAAGAAAACAACAATGCAGATGGCGTGCTGCATACACTCTCGAGTTTGTGCAAGCGCTTCCCACTACCCAGCGCGCCAAAGATGTCGTGGGAAACCACGGTCACCTCTGGGACCAACGATCCCTTGTGGTTCTACAGGGGGAAGACCACATTGCACAAAGAGCGGAGGGTGAAGGGGCAGCAGGGCAGCGATCACACGGGCAATTCTACCCAGATTCGGGCCACCGCGAGGCATAAAGCCCTACTCCTGCTTTGGTGGATTGATTAGAGGACCGTGGTGGAGATGCAACACTCTTGCCCAGCAGGGGTGCCTCGGGGTGAGAGCAGCTACGCGGGTGTGAATCCTTTCTAAGGTTGCCATGGCCCTCCTTTTATAGATCAAGGGCAAATCACTGCATACTGATTAGATAGCAAACAGTGCTATCATACCTAACTCTGCAGATAGGACAGAGCGCATTAAATGCGCCACTTAGTGTCACATCGTAGCTCAGCTTGCCGGGCCATTTGGCCACATTTTCTTCTGTATGCGTGACATGTTTCTAGACGGGTGTCATTTGCAGGTGATTTTCTTCAAAAGTGGCTACCATGTGTCAAATGAGAGCCACTTAGTCACTTGGGGGCCCGACACTGCACCTATCGATGACTTGCGTTGCTGCGAGGTGGAGCGGTGGAGCTTCGGCGGGATAGCCCGCCCTCAGCGTCCCTGGTAAGCTTGACAGGGAAATCTTGAGACTTGTATTTGGGGAAACCTTGACCCCGCCATGTCGGCGTTCTAGGAACGGGGGTACCTAGACTTGCCTGCCTGCGGCCTGCGGCGTGGCTCAGGGAGTGGCCCAGTATGGCCCATCTTCATCAACACATGCTCAAGACCCTCGCGAGGGGCCAAGCCTCGTGGGGCAGACGACAGGAGGCCTCGGGCACAGCCTCATCAGGCTGGCTCACGAGGAGGCGGAGAGATCAAGGCGGGGTACCTCACGAGGTGCCCATGACGCAATACATGACGACCGAGGCCAGGCGGGCGCCAGGCAGGCGCCGGCCTGTGCAGAGTCCTTGTTTCCTCTTTGGTGCAAAGGGGGCAAGCACAGGCAAGAGTATCAAGCAAAGGCAACCATTTCGGTGCAACAAGACAAAGACCAGCAGGACGGTAGGATGGAGGTCATCGTGGAGCCCAAGCCGGCGTTACCGTCAGGGTCTTTGGCAGGCAAGGACCGACTTTAGTCAGGATAAGTGTACTAGATGTTCCCCTTCAAAAAGGCCAATTGTTGGTGCCCTTCCCGCTCAATATTTGGGAAGAGGCCCAGGGCCTCCCTCTATAAATAGAGCTAGCCACCGCAGAGTAGAGAAAGGGAGAGATTTTGGGTAGACTATAGAGAAAGAGAGGTGACTGAACTCACCGAAGCAGTTCATCGCACCAGCCAAGAACAACCCCTCGCGAGGCTGTTCTTCCTTGTACTGTTCATCATCAGCCCCTGAGGCAATCCACCACACCACAAACTGCAGTAGGGTATTACACCACAATGGTGGCTTGAACCAGTATAAATCTCGTGTCCCTTCTGTTGTTCTTCGTGTAGTTTTAGATCCTTGCGAGGCGACGAGACGTGGGTAGGCAGGAGGTGTGATCTCTGCATGCACCCCAGAGTTCGAACCTTGAGGGTCTGCCGGAACCCGAAATCCGACATTTGGCGCGCCAGGTAGGGGTGTGCCGGAATCCGCCTTCCGTCGCCTCGTGTTTCGCCGCCCGTCGTATCCATGTCAGACGCTCATCGAGCCCGCGCCGAGCGCCGGGCCGCTCTTGCCACTCGCGTCGCCCAGACGGCCCACGTCGGTGGGCTCCCCCGCCGTTCCCCATCGCCTGCCGTCAACGCCGCCACCGGCCCGGCAGGGAACGAGCAGCAGGTGTCGTCCCTGCACCCTTCGGTGCGGCGAGAAGGCCGCACCGCCACCCCGTCGCTGATTCTAGCCGGTTCCTCATCCCACGCCCGTCGACGACCTCTACGACGAGTGGCTGGCCCACATCACCGAGCTCGCCAGCGCCGCTGGGGGCTCCCCCGCGCCATCCCTCTCGCTGCACCACGCCCGCCCTGCGCGGGCGACAAAGCTCCGGGGGCACCTCAGCTACCTCCCCCTCAAGAAGGCGCCTTGGCCCCAAGGCGCGTGGCCCCTGGGCGGAACCCACTCTGTCCGGCACCAGCACAGCAAGAGAAGAGATGCCAAGAGATCCCTCGCCCCCAAGAAGCTGCCCGTGTGCTCCCCACACCGGCCCGGCACGAACGCGATCCTGCTCCAGCGCGTCAAGACCCCGTGCTGCTCCTGGCGGCAGCGCACAGAGACTTCCAAGATCAAGCTCTCCGTCACCAAAGGCCTCCCGCGGCCACTGCAGGTTGTCGTGCCTTCAGCGCCGAGCTGCGCAGCGTGGCCTGGCCGGGCAAGTTCAAGCCAGATCTGCCCCCGCGCTACGATGGCACGGCTGACCCCGCGGAGTTCCTCCAGCTCTATGAGCTAGGCATCGAAGCCGCCAACGGGGACGAGAAGGTCATGGCGAACTGGTTCCCCATGGCGCTCAAGGACGGTGCCCGCACCTGGGTCCTGAACCTGGCTCCTAGCACCATCTCCTCCTAGGACGTGATGATCACCTGATTCATCGCCAAGTTCCAAGGCACACGCGGCCGGCCCCAGGCCATGAGCGACTTGTGCCGCATCAAGCGGCAGCCGGGATAGACCCTGCAGAAGTTCATCCAGCATTTCAACAGCGCTCGCCTTAAGATCACTAGGGTGTCTGAGGAGGCCATCATCTCAGCCTTCTTCGACGGTGTGCGTGACATCAAGATGAAGGAGGAGCTTGCGATTCATGAGGACCTGTGCACCTCCCTGGAGCTGTTCAGTTTGGCGACCAAGTGCGCTAGGGCTGAGGAAGGGCGCCTTTCCCTCCTTGAGCTGCCAGCTGCTAACCAAGAAGAGAAGAAGCCCAAGGTCAAGGACGTGAAGCGCAAGGGGGCTGTCGTGCTTGCGGCAGAGCCGGACACCAAGCGAAGCAGGGATCATCCTGAGTAATCCAAGGGCAGCCGGTACTGCGTGTACCACGACCTCCACACCCACAACACCAACGAATGCCAAGAGCTCAGGGCCCTGCGGGACGTGCGTGCCGGCCGACGCCCCGAGCGCAGCGACCGGGGCTATGGCCGAGGAGGAGGAAGAGGTGGAGGATGATGGGAAGACCGTGGCCCTCGCCAAGGGTGGCGTGACCGACCTCGCGAGGACCGCTAGTAGGACCAGCATCGTGAGGGAGGTTGGAGGGACCCGCCTCGCGAGGGAGGTTGGAGGGATCAGCCTCGCGAGGATCGCCCATAAGGCAACGCGGGCCTCCCTCCCCTACCACCACAGCCGAGGAGGAATGAAGACCATCATCAGGATGAGGGGGCTGGAGGCTTCCAGGAGCCACGCGCAATCGCTTGCATCTTGGGCGGTGCTCAAGCCCTGGCCTCTCAGCGCATCTTCAAGCAGTTTGCTCGCGAAGTGAATGTAGTCCTCCCCAAGCTTGAGGCCACACACCCTCTCAGGAGGTCAGCGTGCGCCATAACGTTCAGTTCAGCGGATCAGCTCAAGTGCGTGGCCACAGCCGGAGTCCTCCTGATGCTTTGTTCCCCAATCATCAGCAATGTGCAAGTCACCAGGACCCTCATCGATGGCGGAGCAAGGCTCAATGTCCTATCCGTCGAGACGTTCAACAATCTCCAAGTGCCCTACAATCAGCTGCAGCCAACCAAGCCTTTCTCAGGAGTCACTAATGGTTCTACGGTTCCGATAGGGTAGGTCCGCCTTCCTGTTACCTTCGAGAAGCGCGACAACTACCACATTGAGCTCATCGACTTCGACGTCGCTCACATTCTCCTGCCGTACAATGCCATCCTCGGGTACCCAGCCCTGGCCATGTTCCTGGCCGTGACTCATCATGGCTACAATGTCCTCAAGATGCCAGGAAGCGGTGGAGTCATCACGGTGCCTTGTGAAGAGAGGGACGATGTGTGTTCTCTGGAACATGCTTTCCAGGCCGCATCAATTGAAGACCCGGATCACAGGAGTGGGAGGCTTCCCGAGGCTGCCCCTAAGAAGAAGAAGACATCGCCTGGTCCGACCCCTCGGGAGGCAGGCCCCTCAGGGTCCGCGTCTGTTGAGGGGGCGCCTCCTTCTGTCACATAAGAAGGCGTGCCCGGCGCCCTCCTCGACCAAGGCTCGGGGGCTATCTCCTGGAGGGCCATCGACTTTGCTAGGATCACGAGGGAGGTGCTCGGGCACCACTTGGAGGCGTGCTTCAACGCATGTTTCCCTCAAGAAGGGGCAAGGCAAGGAGGGCCAAACCCTTGGGAGTTCGTCAGCAAGATCATTCAGGAGCTGCAGGAGTAAAGAGTCATGAGTGGTAGCTGCCGCTTACCCGCCGTAGCTCCCCATCCAGGCAAGGATGGTGGGCTGCGTGTCTGCATCGTCATACCAGGACTCAACCGAGCCGCCTCTCTGGAGCGCCTATGGCCCTCACGCATGGGACGCTGTGAAGGTCCACCCCACAGCTATGTTCGCATGCCTTACGGCCTGCCAAACGCGGCTGCTGGGTGTGAGCGCCTCATGAGGAGCATCTTGGAGGCTCAGGTGGCCAGGCATTCCACAGTCCTGGCGGAGATGGAGATGGTCCGCAAGGAGCCGCCAGCGCCTCCGGAGCCTCCCGAGGCTCCTGGGCCTGGGGGCTCATGAAGATCGGCTTCCGCAGTGCACGCCGTCCGCTACTTCAGCATCCCTCCATCTTCAACATCATCAGGTGACATCCTTCGAGTTTCATTTTCAGCTCGGAGCGCCCCCCAGGGCTGCACCATTCCCAGGCCGCGTGGCTCTGTCCCTACTGCATGTATCCCTTTGGTTCATGTTTTTAGTTTACTTTATCGGGGGCGCCCCTCGAGCTGCATTATCCCCAAGCCGCTCGGTCCAGACCCAGTGGCATGTATCCCTCTCGCGTTTATTCGAGTCGTGCGTTTGGCTCATCATGATCATTACTTGATGCCTGTCCACGGCACCCTTCTTCCTTCATGTCGGCCGCTTGCACGTTAATGGGGGGGTACCTGAGCATCACGACTCATGGGCTCTTACTGGCTCTCCAGCCCTCACCATCTGGCTTTGTCCACGGCATCATGACCTGGCATACCAGCGACAGCTGAGCTCGCTCGAGGGCCGGGACCTAAGGACGTAGAGCGTTGGCATCTAACCAAATTTGCAGGAACACATTACAAGTAAAGGCCCAGAGCCAGGCGCAACCCGCCTTGAGGTAGGGCCCCGTGAGTCCCGCTCACTCACGGGTGCCCAGATACACCTCGTCAGGTCCTACCGTGCCAGCCACATGTCAGGGCGGGGTTGTACACGCCGCGGGGGCTCCTCCCAGAGGGGATCCCCCTCCCACGCACCAGTGGAAGCACCATGCTCCGCGCTGGCTGACGACACTGCCGAGGAGCGGCTATGCCCGTACATATACCGAAGCGCTATGCTCCGCGCAGGTGATAAACAACTGAGGGTGGCCCCCGGCCGCATCAACCTCAGGGAGCCCAGAGCTCAGTGTCCGGCCCCATCGTAACGCCTCCCCTCGGGAGTGCCGCGCGAGGGGGCTGGGCACAAGGGCTACGCCTGGGTCATGCCTAGGCGCACGCCACCCAGCCAGGCCCCTCGGGCCTGGCTCGTCTCACGTCTCTCCCCGAGCAGAGCCAAGGTACAAAGGCCGTTTGAATGTCAAGGGGGACTCCTAAGCATCGCGACTCCGGAGCCTAACTGGTCACGTAGCCCCTCACCCCTTAGTTCCGAAAGGCTAACGGCGGTTGAGGTATGCGCGGGGCCGGGCTCTGCCGACATAGAATGATAGATTTACTCATACATCTCCCCTCCCTACTTGCTATTCGCGCGTCAAGGGGGACTCCTGAGCATCGCGACTCAGGAGCCTAACGTGTCACGTAGCCCCTCACTCCTTGGTCCCATCCTGGTTTCTGGTCGGGGCTAACGGCGGCAGAGGTATGCGCGGGGCCGGGCTCTGCCGACGTAGAACACAGGCAAGTAGGAAGGAAAAGCGCAAATCTCAAGGAATTCAAAACCAAGTATTACAGTCCGTAGAGTGCTTTGACAATGCCAAACACAAGTTTAAACGCCTCCACGAGGCATGATGCGTGTTGCAGGAGCAAAAAACAGGACAGGAGCCGCGAAGGGGTCACTTTCTGGCGGTGCCATCGCTGGTGACGGAGCTGCGGGCGACTTCGCCTCGTGAAGCCTCACGATCGGCAGCGCCTCGCCTTGGCCTGGTGCTGAAAGCATGGAACTTTGCCAGCAGAGCCTCCGCTTGACCCTTCACGGCCTCAGCAGCGACAGCGGCAAGCTCGCCGCTCACAGGCTCCAGCAGGCTGTCAAGGTCAACGCCGGGGTCGTGGAGGTAGACGTGGGTGAAGACGCGCGTCAGCGCTGTAGAAGAAAGGACACGCGCCTCAGCCTCAGCTGTGGGGCCAAGGCCGAGGGCGACATCTTCAAGGGCGCTGACCAGGAAGGGAAGCAGCTTGGCGGGGCCGTCCTCGGCGCCGGCCAGCGGGCTCTCCAGGCCGCTGTCATAAAGCGTCTTCAGCAAGGTGCGAGCCTTCTCCTCCAGTTTCGCAAAGGCCACGCGGTCCTCGGCCAGGACCCGCACCTTGCCGTCCAGCCCGATCCTCTTCGCCTCCAACGCCTGCTCTAGTGCACCTAAGTGGCCATCGCGTTCATCAAGTTTGGCATCCCGGTCCTTGGCGGCAGCCTCACAAGCCTTCATATCTTCCTCCTTCTCCTGGCGGTCATAGGCCTCCTTGGCGAGCTGGTCGCGCAGGCCCTGCAGCTCGCTCTCCAGCACCTTGCAACGATCCCGGACATCCACAACCTCACCCAAGGCGGCATAGCAAGCGGCCTTGGCCTCAAGGATGGCCTCCTTCTCCTCGTCGCAAGCCGTCGCGGCCTGAGCCAGCGCCGCTCGAACTGAAGCATCAGAGCGGACCCAGCCGGAGGCCAGCTCCAGGCGCCTGGCCACCAAGCAAGGGTCGGCGCCCAGAAGATCTTCTCGCAGCCGGTCCAGCTCAGCAGCAGCATGATCCAGGACAGTTGAAGGAGTCGGAGAAATGGTAGTTGGCGGAGTAGGAGGGGAAGACAGCAACGTGATCACAGCACCATGAGTTGGGACCTTCTGCGCCCCGATGACTGCGGCAGTGGCTTCAGGCAAGGACACCTCAGGACTCGCTTGGGACACGGGGGCTGAGCTCGCCCCAGCTCACCTCGCCCGGCCTCGCGAGGATGACCGGGCAGGAGAGGCCTGGGTCTTGCCGCCCCCTTCTCCCGTGGGTGGAAGTGCTGCCCCAGACGAAGCCTCAGGAGCCCCCTTTAGCTTTTTCGCCGCAGGCACCGGCCTAGCCAAGGAATATGGACGTCAAGCTGTAGGGGAACGCAGCAGAAAACAAAAATTTTCCGACCTACGCACCAGCCCAGGACCACTATGGAGACTGCATACATGGTTTGATCTTTTTCGTTACCGACTCGTAGCGCAGCGGGAAGTAGAGTCGATGACGAACGGCGGTGCAGATCCCCGCAGCTAGGATTTACAACCTCCCAACCGCGAGGATGTATACTCTCATCCGCTCCTCAGACAGCCCTCCGGGAGACGGTCGAACAGCCCCCCCGGACGGTGTTGCGGACAGCCCTTCGGGAGGACCTTCGAAACTCGAACGGTCACTCGGACAGCCCTTCGGGAGGACCTTCAAAACTCGGATGGTCACACGGACAGCCCTTCGGGAGGCACTCACGAACTAAGACCGAAACTACGATCTCTCTACAGAGTTGCACACATACGGTGTCATCTATCCAGCAGGGCTTCACCGTCCAAAACTAGTTCCTGCTGGAACCCAGACAGCCTTTCGGCTCTACGAAACTATTTCGCTGGGAGGGAGAGAAGAAGCCAGATCATTGCATGGCACTTGTATGAGAGCAAAGGGATGATTGTGGAGAGTGCCTCTCCACCTCTATTTATAGGAAAAACCCAAGGGGTAGGGGCACATGAAAAACCCCAAAATGCCCACACTTTATGTCACACATAAAGGGCATAAAGGGCATAAAGGGATGTCAAGTGGAGCCCCATGGAGGAGCTGCACCCTCCAACGTCCCACCTTCATGGGGGGGCCCCAAAGGGGGTTCCTTGATCCCCAAGTCCTTCTAGAAGCCTTTTGGGAAAAGCCCCAAAAGGTGGCTTTCCATAAATATCCCAAAAAGCACTTTCACTATTCATGACGACATTTTTCAGCGTCCGTTCGAACTAAAAATATTTATGTGGGCTTAGAACATTTCCAGTACCCATCATAATAATTTTCAACGCGTTCCAAAAAAATTCCGGTTTTAGTGATTTTCATCTGCGAAACGCATCTGAAGTGGCTCCGGCAGCTCCGAAACATTTCCGGTTTTTATCTCAGAAAATTCCAAAAAGCTTCCAGAGTGATTCTGGCACCCTTCAAGAATTATCAGGAATTTGCCGAAACCAAATTGACTTAATGGTATATCCCGAAACAAATTTTCGGTATCATCGAAACTCATCCGATCACCTCTCTCTGCGGTACGATTCCGCTGTCCGAAACTTTTCCGGTGTCCGAAACTTTTTCGGTGATTTTCTATCAGACTCCTTGTCTAGTATTCAACAGATAGATGACCCTTAAGCGTGTGACCCTATAGGTTCAGTGAAGTATAGACATGACCCGGAACCCCTTCTGATCAATGATCAACATCGGAGCCGTGGACACCCATATTGACCCCTATACCCACACGAATGAATATTCGAGTGAACCTCCAGTTGCCGTGTGATATTCCTGTTGCTTCGCGATATGTTACAAAGACCCGAGGTGAGATTTACTTGCATCCCCGTGGATCAACAATTTGTCCACTATGCTAGTTACCTCGTTACTGGTTTTGTTCTCTTTTCTCGTTTCCGTGTTACGGCATCCCTGTGATCAAATCACACTGTGTCTGGCCAGACGATGATGGATACCGTAACACCGAGAGGGCCCGAGAATATCTCTCCATGGTTGGAGGAGCAAATCCCAATCTTGAGCTATCAAGTTACTTGACACACTTTTCCATGAACCCGTAAGCCGCCGTAATAGCCACCCATTTACGGATGACGTTTAACAAACCCCAAAGTTCATGAAGCAAGCATGAAGAAACTCGATACTCTCATGGTCTAAGGAATCATGCAAACGTTAACCATCTCTGTGTTATTTACCATTAACTTGTGACGAATGAATCTCATAGCATAACATCAAACCGGGTCGATTCAACACAAATGTTCTCTTAACATTGTGCCCTCAAAGTTGCTGGCATAGACATGCCCATGATCAGGAAAATGGAACCATCATGCAACACTTGAGCTAGTCTTAGAGGCCAAACTAGGAATACTTCTTACCATTTATTATTCCACACGTGCATATGAGTCTTCCTTCGAGCCTCGTGGATATTGCAGACTCGAGAATCATTGCAGTTATAGCATGGAACATAAACATAATTATGAACTCAGAGATAAATAATATCATTTATTATTGCCTCTAGGGCATATCTCCTACAGACTCCCACTTGCACTAGAGTCCATAATCTATTCAATGCTAATGCACTTTAGACATATGGCACATTGGTGTAAATATGCTTCGCTTGTGGTATAGCCTGATGTCCAACGGATCTGACGACTTCAGCTTCGTGTGTATCTTTGCATATCCTCGCGTCTTCACGCTTTCACAAAATTCATATTTTGTGCGGACTTGGCTTTGTATAAATGTGAATCACAGGTTGAACCTGGATTCCTCAGACTGAGTTATGGAGAAACTACCTGCAGTAGTGTCCCATTGACAAAAGCCATCTTGGAACCATACTAAGTTCATGAATGAACTATATGATTCAACATCTTGTTTGTCGCTTCTAAAGCGTCAACATACTTAGTCATTTGTTATAGAATTCGCCACAGTATCCTGTTGGGAACAATTTCCAACTACCGTGCCACCATATTGTGTATTACACAAAACCCTTAACTTAAATCAAAAATCGCATGGAGAAAAGATGAAGACCGTATCGATGTAACATTTTACAACGAACTCTTCATGATCTCCGCTTGCGAGAAAACATATCATCAGTACTTACTCTAGTACTCAATGACATCTTTCACTGTTGTCCCATGATCAGTACTTTGATCACTTTAGTATCCATACTCGCAACATCTTGGGAGTATTGGACATATCTCGTTGTTTTACATACCATGGAATACATGATTAATCCAAACACAAAAGTGTGTGGAATCTGCATCATGTATTCTGCTCATCAGTGTTTTGGGACACTGATTCTTGCAAAAACTCTTTCCATGTGACTTCGGCAAGAATCACTCCTTGTCATTCTTAGTGCTAAATGGTTTTAGCATCTTGTCAATATGTATTTATTGCTTAGCCCTATTAGGTAAATCTATCTCCATAGATCATCATGCCTAATATCAAGGCTATTTAGCCTAAGCACTTCATCGAAAAACTATTTTCAAATGAAGTCCTAATTCGTGTCAAGAAATTTATTTCCAATTACCAATGTGTCAAGCACACAAGGTTTTTAGAAATATTATTGTGCTCCCACTTACTTTCTTGAATTACAAGCATCTTCGTTACCCATTGATGAAGTCAAAACCCCTTTTGAGCATTTCATCAAAACACGAAGATTCCAACTCCATTTTTCTCTCTTCTGTCCATCGCTGGAACTCTGAAGTTTGCATCCTTACTAGCGTCCTATGGATTGACAAACTACTTTGAACTGTATCACATACAAGTCCTAGGTTTCATTTCCATCAGATGGAAATCCTTTTGTCATCCACGTTTCATATCTCGAGATTGAAATATGTATTAATTGCTAGTTCAACCTGAACCGACTTTAAGCATTGCTACGATGAAACAACCTCGTCGTAGTCAACTCTTTAAACTTACGGATAAACATTTTTATCCGTATCAGTTTTAAGTTCCATAAATATTTGTTAGACTCTAAGTCTTTCAAAAGGTGTATCAAGGTTTTAATCTTGTATCACTTATATGGAAACTAACTCGGTTTGTATTGGCATTTAGCCAATTCTGGAGTCAGGGCCCATCAATGCTTCCTTGTGTATCATAGGTATACTGTTGTTCAACAACAATATCTCATCTGCGCACCTGAGAGGTTTGCACGAGCCTTGCCTACGTGGTTCAACTGCAAGTTCGATCGAAGTTCATACATTTTATTGTAGAGACTTCTGTATCAGTCGCAGTAGGAAACTCTGGAATTACTTCCAAGGTCTCTTTCCTTTGATCTGATGACGAAGATACTGTTTATCTCGTCGAGTTGCACTATTCTCCCACTCACCTTTTTAAAAGAACCATTCTCTTTAAAAGCATACCGTTTCGTGGCAAAACTATTTGCCTCGGTATAGTGAGGGAGGAGTACCCAATGACTTGGGATAACCTACAAAGTAGCTCTTGTCTGATTTGGAATTGGTTTGTAACTTTTACACAAGCCCAATATTCCAAATGTTAAGAAAAGATATAACATGGTTGGGCATACCATACCATGGCGTCATTTCAACAGACCTGACGGAGCTCTTTTCAGTGTAAAAGCCGCAGTCTCTAAAGCATCACTCTTTAAAAGGGATAATGGCAAATTTATTTATGTCATCTTTGATCTTACCATGTCATAAATGGTTTGAGTACATCTTCACAGACTTTTCACTTGCAGTGGTATTCTGGGAAGTGCAAGTTATGAAACCCCTTTCACAACTCATCAGACATTCGCTAAACTTGTAACTCAAATATTCCTTTCTGCAATCAAATTGTAGAAACATAATTTTCTTGTTACAATAACTTCTACTTCATTTTTGAAAACCTTTTGAATGATTTCAAAAGATCCAGACTTACGTCTCATCAAGTAAATATCCATATATCTACTTGATCCATTTCTGAAGATAGATAAATCCACTACTTGCAACATTTATCGGACTACACATATCAAATGTATGATCACCAATAAATTTGCTGTTCATTCTTTATTGCCTGTGAATGGTATTTCAGTCACTTCACCTTTCGGAGGAAAGTTGCAAGTGTCAGATGATTCAAAATCAAACAACTTCAAAATCCATCATAATGGAATTTTCCATGCGGGTTTCCCCAAATGTGACCAAATGTAGTGCCACACTTGTGTGGTATTCTTTTAGTCTTGCGACATTTAGCGTCAGTGTTATGGATGTATCATATTACCATCAATATTCATAACATACATCCCATCTTGGATGGAAGCATAGCCCTTCATGTTATTCATAATACTGAACAACAATTGTTGTTTTTATGAATAACCTCTCGCAAAAACATTGTGCAATGGGCTAGAGTGTACGAAACTCTAAAATGAATGATGAAAATAAACCTAGAGGTAATGTATTATTATCAATATTCATAACATACATCTCATTCATAATGAAAGTATGGCCCTTATGTTATTCATAACACCGAACATGAAAAATTCTCTTATGAACAACCTTCTTGCAAGATACCTTATGCAATGGGCTAGAGTGTGAAACTCTAAATGAATTATCAAAATAAATACAGACGGTAATACATCGATGGAAAGTATAGTAACATTTACTATGTTCCCTGTGTATACCTAAACCTCATTCCTGGCTAGTCTTTCAGGCCATAGCAGTTCTTACATCGAGTTGCAACAGAATGCAATTGAGTGGGTATCTTTGTGATTAACTCACAATACCCAAAACTCAATGATTAACAATTTAATCATAATTCCCAAGAACTATATCTTTGACCAGCCTTCTATACATCAAAAACTTGTATGACATTCAAACATGAGCTGGATATTCCAATCTTCTTTCTTTTGGCCTTTATACTTCTAACAGTTTAACTTTTAGTATTTCTCCTACTCTCAGAAGAAGCACCCAACTTAAGAGTGGCGTTAGCCCTGGACTTCCTAGGCGTGAAAGTCTCACTAACACCCTTCGGACACTTTCTTTCTCTTTAAGTTGTTGTTTTATTCACCTTTCATCATATGACAGGCATTTTTCTGGATCCCTTTCCCAACAGTCAAATGCATAGTAAACACTTTTACTAATACTTGCAAACAAACATTACTTTGGATATTTCATATCTTTTTGTCTTTGTTTGTATCTGAAAATTAATTTCCAGTTCCATGAATATCATATAACTATCCCAACTTTCGAAGTTTGGGTTTCATGGAAGCAAACATATTCCACTTGACCGTAACAGAATTCTAGCTTTTGAATCAAAGGACGGGAGTCACATGATCCATAGCATTAGCGGGAGGATACGGAAAGCATGCGATAGGACAAAGTCCTTCTCGACACTTTTGAGGACAATCCTCACATTACGTTACCAATCGTAAAGTTTTAACCAGATATTTAACAGCTATTCAATTTTAACAGGGAAAGTGGAAACGCGAGCCATAATTCTACAACTATTTTGCAAGAAACACTTAGACAGTGTTCATAATTAATTGCACTGAGAATTAAGCATGTTAGTTCAACAGTGCGCTCCCACTCAAATCAATATCTCTCATAATTAATTTTGAGTGATACAAGATCCAGACTTCAACTCATCGCCATAGAATCATCATCTCATAACGGGAATTTTAATCGGTAGGCCAACTTGCCGATCACATCTCTATGTGACTCTTGCTCATCTTTCGATGCGTGTGTTCCGAGCTCAGGACGATCCTGCCATGAACGTCAAGACAACCAAGTGATCTTGCTGCGAGGTCTGACCTCACCCGCCTCACACTTCTCTAATCATTCGTACCCATGCATCCATGGCGCACCCCGAAAAGATAGGTGACGTGACGGTGCTACACTTGGGAGAACACTAACTACTTGATATTTTAGTGAGAGATCACCCTAATAAAAGCGACTACCGCACAATCAAGAAGGGTGCATCATAAGGGATAAACATCTCAGGCAATTCATAATAGCATGATATGGTATAGCCCTTTTTGACGGAGAAGTCTTTCATTTCTTCGTCTTCGGCATTTGCATCGGTGTTCATCTTCGTGAAGATTTCCACCACCTTGTCGGTGCACCAGATAATATCGCTATCTCCATAGCTAATAAAATAAGTGCATTACTTAAGGTTGACACGCAGGTCACTAAAGTGACAATCATATGGCTCCAGCCATCATGCCGAATCATGACACGCAGGTCATGTTAATCAATTTACATCATATAGTCATCTCATACATAATCAAATTGAATATGAGCATTGCTATACCACATCACATGCACATGCAAACCCTCCTGCAAAACCAAGTTAGATGTTTCTAATCGGTTCATGCAAACTTGTTTTCCGTGGCTTCTAAGGTTTCGACTTAAACCACAACTACCAACGTTTTATCATCAAGTATGATTATTCAAGTTGCTAGATTAACATCTCGGGGTGTATGAAACACGAGATAATTAAATCTCGAGCCCCATACTAAACTTCGTCATACGCATGACCCCCGTGCAGATCATATCTGCAATGCCCTTTCATCTGCGAATTTCATCTTTCTTTTGACTACGGCAGAACCCAAAGAACTGATAGCACTTCCATGATCAATCAGGATCACGGATTGCCAGAACTTTGTCAAATTCCACCATGCTGTCTCGAGATTGAGCAAACACAAATTCTATGGAAGCAACAAGAACGTCGGGTAACAGATTTCATCTGTCACCCGCATAAATAATTTTCAGAAATAGATCTCATCTACTCCAAAATTATATTGTGCAATACCCATACATCTCCATGTATTCTAGATCGTAACCTGCATCTACGCATAGCATGGCTCTTGATGCCACTGTAGGGGAACGCAGTAGAAAACAAAAATTTTCCGACCTACGCACCAGCCCAGGACCACTATGGAGACTGCATACATGGTTTGATCTTTTTCGTTACCGACTCGTAGCGCAGCGGGAAGTAGAGTCGATGACGAACGGCGGTGCAGATCCCCGCAGCTAGGATTTACAACCTCCCAACCGCAAGGATGTATACCCTCATCCGCTCCTCAGACAGCCCTCCGGGAGACGGTCGAACAGCCCCCCCCCCGGACGGTGTCGTGGACAGCCCTTCGGGAGGACCTTCGAAACTCGAACGGTCACTCGGACAGCCCTTCGGGAGGACCTTCAAAACTCGGACGGTCAAACGGACAGCCCTTCGGGAGGCACTCACGAACTAAGACCGAAACTACGATCTCTCTACAGAGTTGTACACATACGGTGTCATCTATCCAGCAGGGCTTCGCCGTCCGGAACTAGTTCCTGCCGGAACCCAGACAGCCTTTCGGCTCTACGAAACTATTTCGCTGGGAGGGAGAGAAGAAGCCAGATCATTGCATGGCACTTGTATGAGAGCAAAGGGATGATTGTGGAGAGTGCCTCTCCACCTCTATTTATAGGAAAAACCCAAGGGGTAGGGGCACATGAAAAACCCCAAAATGCCCACACTTTATGTCACACATAAAGGGCATAAAGGGCATAAAGGGATGTCAAGTGGAGCCCCATGGAGGAGCTGCACCCTCCAACGTCCCACCTTCATGGGGGGCCCCCAAAGGGGGTTCCTTGATCCCCAAGTCCTTCTAGAAGCCTTTGGGAAAACCCCTCAAAGGTGGCTTTCCATAAATATCCCAAAAAGCACTTTCACTATTCACGACGACATTTTTCAGCGACCGTTCGAACTGAAAATATTTATGTGGGCTTAGAACATTTCCAGTACCCATCATAATAATTTTCAACGCGTTCCGAAACAATTCCAGTTTTAGTGATTTTCATCTGCGAAACGCATCTGAAGTGTCAGGACCCCGACTCAATGTCACATCGATCTAGCCTGTAACACCTGATATCACTTTGAGGCCTCACGCACGGTATTCCCACGGGTGTCGCCTTACCTTTTCCCGGGACCGTTTGCGCCTTTTGGCTCACGTATATAATGATGTCGCTAGCATCCATATGATAAGGAGCCCGGGCTGACATGACTAGTCGTAAACCCAAAGTGGCACAGACTTACAGGGACAGGCAACCATGACCCAGCATCGAACGTGTCGGTCATCAGCAAGTGGGTCCGGGCTGTAGCACTGGGCTAGTAGGACTCCGGTAAACCGGGCTGTAGCGGGCTAACAGGGCTCCGGTACTCAATGCGTGACATTTCCCCGAAGGGACAGACAGAGGAACGAAGAAGGACACATGTCGGCCAGCCTAAGTGTTCCGGAGCAGTAGCAAGCTACCATGGCTCAGTGGAAACACTAGGAGACATTTCCCGGTAAGCGAGGCTACTAAGGATAAACAACTAGATAGTCAGATCCCACACATACCAAGCATTTCAATAACATACACACAATATGCTCGATATGTGCAAATACAACATGGCATCACAACATGACTCTACGACCCAAGTATGTATTCATTAGGCTCCGAGGAGCGAGATATTACAAACAGGGGTCTCATGACCCAACATTCAGAGCATACAAATCAAAGCACAAGCGGAAGCTTAACATGTCTGAGTACAGACATCTACAAATGAAAAAGGCCGAGAAGCCTGACTATCTACCAGATCCTGCCGAGGGCACAAGATCGTAGCTGAGGTAACAAGCTAAACGTCGAAGTCGACGCGGAACTACTAGCGAGACCGAAATCTCTCTGCAAAAACATAAAATAGGCAAACGTGAGTACAAATGTACCCAGCAAGACATACATCAGAACTACCTACATATGCTTCATTATCAACAAAGGGGATGGTGGGGTTTAACTGCAGCAAGCCAACTTTGACTCGGTGGCTATCCTAAACTACGACTGCAAGCAACTCTTTTGAGGTGGCGCACACGAGTCCACATATTCACCATATCAATACACCACTATGGATCCGCTCCCGTCTCCCTGCGAGAACGCCATCCATAGCACTCACGCTTATCTTGCGTATTTTAGAGTATCCACTTCACTTGTCTATGAACTGATATAAGCAACCCAGAAGTCCTTTACCGCGGACACGGCTATTCGAATAGATGATGTTAACCCTGCAGGGGTGTACTTCTTCATACATGTTTCCACCACTTAGCGTCTGCACACGACATGTGGTCGGCAGACTTCAAGCGAAAGCCGACGTGGGTGTAGACCACGACCTACCTAAACACTCAAGTCTCTAGTCCAGGTTTATCGCCTATTCGGGTTCCATCCATGAGGGGATCCGGCTGGGGTTTCGCTCACAGCCCCAAACGATGTGAACAGGGTTCCGTGACACCAAACGGGCGCCCGGTATACCCGGCCACGTGCCTACCGCATCACAGCCCACCCCTCCGGTTAGCGCTGCCCACGGCCTCCAGCATACTACAAACACCAGAAACTACTTGCAACTCCTGGACAGAGGACAAGGGTGATTAAGAAGTCGAGCGGGGTCATATCTCAGGGCCCAATGCATGGTAGTAGTTGAATCATGGATCGCAAACATAGAACTCAGTTCCTAAGGATGGCTTCAATGAGACAACCCACCATGTACTCCTACATGGCCTCTCACCGCTACCCTTACCAAATCGTGTTCACCACTTAGCTCACACACAGTAGGACATGTTCACACACCTCTGATTCATTCCTGATGAATCAGACCTGACTCAACTCTAAGCAGTAGCAGGCATGAAAAACAAACATGAATGAGTAGGCACAACAGGGCTCAAGAAACTCCTACTCATACTAGTGGGTTTCATCTATTTACTATGGCAATGACAGGTCATGCAGAGGATAAAGGGGTTCAGCTACCGCAGCAAGTAACAAATGACCCGTTGTTGTCCAAATGCAGTAAAAGAGAGCAGGGCGAGAGAGTAGTATTGTATCGGAATGAACAAGGGGGTTTTGCTTGCCTGGCACTTCTTAAGATAGCATTGAGTCTTCATCAGTGTCAACGATCACATCGTCGGTACAACGTCTACCGAGGGGGAACAACACCGGCAAACACAGAAGAAACACGATCAATGCAATGCACAGTATGATGCATGCTATGACATGGCAATATGAATGTGTTTTGTGCTAATGCATCTAGCAACAAGTTAAATGGGGTTGGTTTGAATACAAGATTCAAATTCAAACTCCATATGTGAGAGTTTAAATGCCATTTATTTGTTTTGTCCAAAACAGAGGACAAACATTGTTCAAACATGCATGAAAATGGTGCAGATGGATTCCTTGAATTTTTCTGATAATTTTACATATATAATTTGTTTGATTTGGAGTCACGGTTGAATTACTATGATTTTTAGAAGTTTTAGCTATTTTCTAAAATAAATAAATCGTTTAGATTTATTTAAAATCCAGAAAAGGGTTTACTGCGTCAGCATGACGTTGGCATGACGTCAGCAGGTCAACAGGGGCTGGTCCGGGTCAAACCTGACCAGCGGGGTCCACACGTCAGTGACACAAGTGACTAACAGAGTTAATTAATTCTAACTAATCAAATTAATAGCCACGGGGCCCACTGTCAGTGTCAGCAGGGGTAATTAGTCCTAAACTAATCTTGTCAGGTGCAGGGCCCACGCGTGTTAATCCCAGGGAGGTCAAACCCCTGGTCAGCAGGGTCAAACCCGCCGGCGACTCGACGCCGACGAGGCCAGACACGGCGGCGAGGCTTGGATTTGGTCCTCCGTCGACCAAATCAACGGCGGAGATGCGCTACGCGTAGCTGGGGAGCTCGCGCATCGAGTGGTGGTGGCGGTTGGGCTCGGGATGGTCGGAAAAGACGCCGGCGACGACCTTGGTGGCTGCCGGAGCTCGGGCGAGCTCGGGGTCGTCGCTAGGAGGCACAGCAGGAGGAGCTGGTGGTGGCTACGGGCTACTGAGGTTGCGGTGAGCACGACGGTGGGCTCGGGAGCGAGCTGCGGTGGCTGTGGCCACGACCACGCCATGGCCGGCGGCGAGAAGCTCTCGGCCGCGGTGGTTAGCACGGCTACAGCGGGAAATAAAGCACGGGGAGAGAGGGGTTCGGCAGAGGAGCTCACGACGAGGTCGATGAGTAGCTCAGCGGACTCGGGGAGGCGGCGAAGACGACGAATCGGACGGCGGCATCCGGCAGCCGTGGTCGGGGAAGAAGGCCACAGGCGTCGTCTTGGGGCCGTCCTGGCTCATGTAGCTCGGCGAGGAGGGAGAAGAGGTTGCGGCCGAGCCTCTGGGCTCAACGGCAGGGCGAGGGGTGGCCGGTGGTCACGGGGGTGCTCGTCGGTGTTCTCGGGCGGTCACGGCGATCGCGGGAGAGAGAGACAGAGGGGGAGATGAGGACAAGGGAGAGTGCGAGGGGGGTTCCAGGGGGTGGCGTGGAGCTGCGGGAGACGTCCAGGGAGAGGAGGAGGCAGCCAGGCAGGGAGGAGGTGGCCGGCGTGTGGCCACGCGCGCCGGGCACGTGCCCCTGCCTACTGGCGCGAGGAGGAAGGCGACAGGGGGGGAAGCGGCGGTGGGCTGGGCCGTGCTGGGCTGGTTGGTGGCGCCAGGTAAGTGGCTGGAGGAGTTGGGCCGGGTAGGTTTCTCTCTCTCCTTTTTCTAATTATTTCAGTTTTCTATTATTCTGTAAATTTTAGGGCTTTATTAAAAATACTCAGACACTTTCAAAAATCATGAAACTAATCATGGCTACTGTTTAGAATATATCCAACAGTAAACATTTTAGTTTATGATTATTTGAGCATTTCAAATATTTTATAGTATTCAAATGCCCAAATGAAAATACCATATGATTTAATTCAGAGCCCAAATATGTCATGGAAAAATGTGCATCACCTCTGGCTACTGTTTACAGTATTTACCATAATTGATGAACATTTTTGAAAGCCGTTTGGACTTACTGAAAAATATTTTAGGTAAATCTAGTGAATTCCTTTAATGCTAGGGTTTAGGCAATCCCCATTTCAAGTTTCTAGAAATTTAAACATGATGACATGATGAGCAATCAAAGTCAAACAAGGCCGATCTGGGGCTGTGACAGCTCACTCCCACTAAACAAGAATCTCGACCCGAGATTCAAGCGTAGGGTAAGACGAAGGGAAAATGCCAACTAACATAATCTTCACGATCCAGGGTGCACTCCATAAGAGTGTTGATTTGATCACCATCATTATCTTGATGTCTTGCTCCGAGAACTCCAACTATCATGACAACGAGAGGAAGGAAAAACCCCAAAAGAATCGTTCTTCTCAAAGGTCGAACAACTCAGGATTAACTCACGGAATGAGACATAGCAACATCTCTTGAGCTGAGAGACGAAGCACACCTCTAGAGGGATGGAGTGGAACAGATGATGAGGGTTCACTAGGTAGACAACAATTCCACACTTAAAAAGGTGGTAAACGATTGTCAACGTAGCGAGGAGTTGAGTTGCCATGATACCACAACGAGACATCTTGGAGGAGGGTGATTCGTAGAAATTTCCCCTGTAAGTGGCAAAAAGAATTACCTTTGATATAGAGATCATTGAGACTCTCCATATCAGCCTAGGGCAAATCACAATCGATCATTTGGAGGAGTTCGGTGGAATGACATTCAACGCCAGAATGGATGATGTGGATTACCTTGTTGAAGACAACACAAGGGATGATTTTAGTAACTGGGGGTGGGGGGGAGCTCAACAATAGAGAGTGAGTCCACTGTTTTGAAAAGTTATAGCATAACCGAGGAAACTGAGAGCATCCCAGTTAGTGTCGATGATAACACCTAGCGCTTGTACATGCTCTCAAGAACTTGAGCATTTCCATATTCATCAGGGTTTACCAATCTCCGTGTCAAGGATCCTGGCAACACAACATACTACCATGATGAATAATGATGGATGATGCAAATGCAAAGGAAGATAACACCTTCTCAGATTTTACCTTAGCGAGGCTAAGGAAACAAAATCTAGATGATCGATCGAGAAACATTTGACACTCCGCTTTTAATGTTCTCCTTGATGTACTAGCGTATCCCATTCCTTGAAATGGTCTGGTATCTAGAACATCAAGTAAAGGTCGGACTTCGGAAACACAAAAATCATAAGGCATAACTAGGGAGTAAATCCTACGAAGTCCTTATGGGGAGGTGGCCAACTTCTTCAATCAAGATACTACAATAATAGGTCTTCCGGCGGGGTGTGTTGGCCACGACATCCACTTTACCGGTTACAGAGTGACCAATATTATAATCCTTGGAAAACATTCCAACCATCATATCTGCCTGAGATTCAGATCCGGTTGGTGTCAAAATATTCTAGACTCATCGAGTCTAGGAAGAAAAATGAAAGTTTGCAACACAAATCGACGAGATGACGTTGCAAGAATCTCGGGAAATGAATTACGATAGCAAGCTCCAAAACATGAGCTGGTTCTGCTACAACATGTGAACATGTTGTCCAAGACAAGCATGACCACAAAGTAGTCTTATAATAAAACACTATCGAGTTCAGGAGGGGGAACCATCAGCGAGGATTTCGAAGTCCTTGCATAAGGCATGCTCTTAAGAAGGAACTTTTCCTCCTTGAACAAATCAATCAGTGGCTTGGTGTGCTCGGGAGACATATGGAATGAAGGTTGCAAGTCTCCAGACCACAGCATACCTCGCACATATGCATGACTGATTTGGGATGATTCCAAAGGAAACACCATTGACTTTCTCAAATCCATGGCGGCAACTTGCATCAAATGCACATGAACTGGAGGAAGTCACTTCTTACATCCGAACATATGCTTCATGAACTAGCATGAAGAAATGCTTTCAAAAGTTTCCAACACTAGCTTAATGTTCAACAAAATCATGGCGGAGATAAGGATGTTGTCAATGGGCTCAACAACAATTCATCCGGGTTTCCTTTTAAAAGGAATTCCATAGTTAAGTGAACACGGTGATAGCATTGGTCAGACCAAAGAATATAATGGTGTATGCTCGAGGAAAAACCACGAGTAAGACAACATTATGAACATCGTTGGTTCTGACTTGATTTGAGGATAGCCCACACCCAAATCAAAGGTTGGACAAGATGATAGGTCCATTAACTGATCACAAGGGTCAGTCGATGAAATATCAACTTTCTTCAACACACACATACAAAACATCCCTTATAATGAACTATATCGGACAAGCTTCTATCTTCCAACTCTCCAAGTTGATGCATAGCTTAACCAACTAGCTCAGGGGTATCCAACATGGATTCTTGGAGAAAGGGTGGTTTATAGGATAAACCAACTTGATCACGAGCTCAACATAACAGTCAGGTGACAACCTGGTGATACTTTCGAGAAGATATTCGGAAAATCACGAACCACCGATATGTTACTAAGATCGAGAACAATCTTGCTTTTCAGGGCAAGACGATATGATCAAATGAGCGAGGACTTGACAAAATCCTAACTCATCAATCGAAATGTGCACCAGGAAGATGGACAAGGTAGCACGATCAATCTTAGAATGATGATTCAAGAACCAACACGTTAAGAATGAGGTTATTGTCCATTTAACTACCAAGCAACAAGGTTGCTAGGAGTATTGATTTCACACACCACGATTCACTTGTCGGCATTCCGGTTACAAAAACACGGAAACCGAGGAATGAACAATGATGGCAAGAAGTATCACTATACCAAGAGTTCATAGGATGGTGTGCAATTCCCATGACATTCTTGATATAAAGATGGTAATACTCCAAGGTGGAACAGAGCAAAAGCAGGATGAGCAATTTGATCTGTGGAGTACGACTGCTTTGACCCAATCCTGGAAATGGACAAGGTACTGGAGTTTGTTTCTCCTAGTCATTCCGGAAAAGAATGGCTTGACGGACAACAAGAGTAATAGGAATGCACGCATAATCTTGACTATCAAATGATAGACCAGGGTTAGAATACAAGTAAGAGGGACAACTCAAAGAACATATAATTTTCTGAGTTGTGGATGCATAGATTAGTATGTCGAACCAAGTTCAATATGTTTCTTCCGGATAACCCATGCAGAGAGGTAGGACTGGCAGAGTCACGATTTATGAATGGAGAACTCCTCAAGAGTACTCTGATTGTGATCTTTTGGTTCAAATAACTTCTACCTGAATGGTTCATAGTATTTGGAAGAAGGAAAATACCATGGACCTCGAGGACTAATGCAAAAGTTACTAATTTCCTAAAGGAACTAGCAACACTATCAACATGAGATAAATGGGGTGAATCTCGGGTTCAGAACCCAGAAATAGAATGCCTACTAACTAAATGGCATCACGGGACGCTTTCGATAATGACGGCCAGAATCATCACACTGGAAACACAGATCATGGCTAGACCACTAGATGATCCCCTAAGCACTTAGGGTCATAATTATTAACTCCAACATATATGTCGAGGCAATAAAGTACCTCAACTCACTAATTTGTGTGATTAATCTGACCAAAAGGACATCGGGAACGGGAAGAAGGGATTTGCAAATGCATCAGACTGTTTAGAAACCTGGGATGACTCGGACAGCATAACGGCTGTAAATGCTCAGAAAAGATTTGAGACATTCACAAAAATGGTGGCATAACCACTCGGAAGCACAATATCAAGGTTTCGAGATCAACAGTTAACGTACGGAAGTAGTAGAGACTGAACAGAGGCTTAAGTCCAACAATTCTATAAGTCTACGGATTAGTAACACGTGATCCTGATAGAAAGAAGAGAAAGCCTAGTTCTTAATCCCCGTAGAAGAGAAGATGATGACTCAGATCAGAAGGCCATGAGGTATAAGGAGTAAAAAGAGCCTTATGTTCCATCCCACAATCAATTCCCTTAAATAACTAAAGAATTTCTAGACTCAACTTCGACCAGTTTGGCTTGGTAATCCTACAGGCAGTCAAGCTCTGATACCAAACCTGTCAGGACCCCGACTCAATGTCACATCGATCTAGCCTGTAACACCTCATATCACTTTGCGGCCTCACGCACGGTATTCCCACGGGTGTCACCTTCCCTTTGCCCGGGACCGTTTGCGCCTTTTGGCTCACGTATATAATGATGTCGCTAGCATCCATATGATAAGGAGCCCGGGCTGACATGACTAGTCGTAAACCCAAAGTGGCACAGACTTACAGGGACAGGCATCCATGACCCAGCATCGAACGTGTCGGTCATCAGCAAGTGGGTCCGGGCTGTAGCACTGGGCTAGCAGGACTTTGGTAAACCGGGCTGTAGCAGGCTAACAGGGCTCCGGTACTCAATGCGTGACATTTCCCTGAAGGGACAGACACAGGAACGAAGAAGGACACATGCCGGCCAGCCTAAGTGTTCCGGAGCAGTAGCAAGCTACCATGGCTCAGTGGAAACACTACGAGACATTTCCCGGTAAGCGAGGCTACTAAGGATAAACAACTATATAGTCAGATCCCACACATACCAAGCATTTCAATAACATACACACAATATGCTCGATATGTGCAAATACAACATGGCATCACAACATGACTCTACGACCCAAGTATGTATTCATTAGGCTCCGAGGAGCGAGATATTACAAACAAGGGTTTCATGACCCAACATTCAGAGCATACAAATCAAAGCACAAGCGGAAGCTTAACATGTCTGAGTACAGACATCTACAAATGAAAAAGGCTGAGAAGCCTGACTATCTACCAGATCCTGCCGAGGGCACAAGATCGTAGCTGAGGTAACAAGCTAAACGTCGAAGTCCACGCGGAACTACTAGCGAGACCGAAGTCTCTCTGCAAAAACATAAAATAGGCAAACGTGAGTACAAATGTACCCAGCAAGACTTACATCAGAACTAACTACATATGCATCATTATCAACAAAGGGGATGGTGGGGTTTAACTGCAGCAAGCCAGCTTTGACTCGGTGGCTATCCTAAACTACGACTGCAAGCAACTCTTTTGAGGTGTCGCACACGAGTCCACATATTCACCATATCAATACACCACTATGGATCCGCTCCCATCTCCCTACGAGAACGCCATCCATAGCACTCATGCTTATCTTGCGTATTTTAGAGTATCCACTTCACTTGTCTATGAACTGATATAAGCAACCCAGAAGTCCTTTACCGCGGACACGGCTATTCGAATAGATGATGTTAACCCTGCAGGGGTGTACTTCTTCATACATGTTTCCACCACTTAGCGTCTGCACACGACATGTGGTCGGTAGACTTCAAGCGAAAGCCGACGTGGGTGTAGACCACGACCTGCCTAAACACTCAAGTCTCTAGTCCAGGTTTATCGCCTATTCGGGTTCCATCCATGAGGAGATCCGGCCGGGGTTTCGCTCACAGCCCCAAACGATGTGAACAGGGTTCCGTGACACCAAACGGACGCCCGGTATACCCGGCCACGTGCCTACCGCATCACAGCCCACCCCTCCGGTCAGCGCTGCCCACGGCCTCCAGCATACTACAAACACCAGAAACTACTTGCAACTCCTGGACAGAGGACAAGGGTGATTAAGAAGTCGAGCGGGGTCATATCTCAGGGCCCAATGCATGGTAGTAGCTGAATCATGGATCACAAACACAGAACTCAGTTCCTAAGGACAGCTTCAATGAGACAACCCACCATGTACTCCTACATGGCCTCTCACCGCTACCTTTACCAAATCGTGTTCACCACTTAGCTCACACTCAGTAGGACATGTTCACACACCTCTGATTCATTCCTGATGAATCAGACCTGACTCAACTCTAAGCAGTAGCAGGCATGACAAACAAACATGAATGAGTAGGCACAACAGGGCTCAAGCAACTCCTACTCATACTAGTGGGTTTCATCTATTTACTGTGGCAATGACAGGTCATGCAGAGGATAAAGGGGTTCAGCTACCGCAGCAAGTAACAAATGACTCGTTGTTGTCCTAATGCAGTAAAAGAGAGCAGGGCGAGAGAGTAGGATTGTATCGGAATGAACAAGGGGGTTTTGATTGCCTGGCACTTCTGAAGATAGTATTGAGTCTTCATCAGTGTCAACGATCACATCGTCGGTACAACGTCTACCGAGGGGGAACAACACTGGCAAACACAGAAGAAACATGATCAATGCAATGCACAGTATGATGCATGCTATGACATGGCAATATGAATGTGTTTTGGGCTAATGCATCTAGCAACAAGTTAAATGGGGTTGGTTTGAATACAAGATTCAAATTCAAACTCCATATGTGAGAGTTTAAATGCCATTTATTTGTTTTGTCCAAAACAGAGGACAAACATTGTTCAAACATGCATGAAAATGGTACAGATGGATTCCTTGAATTTTTCTGATAATTTTACATATATAATTTGTTTGATTTGGAGTCACGGTTGAATTACTATGATTTTTAGAAGTTTTAGCTATTTTCTGAAATAAATAAATCGTTTAAATTTATTTAAAATCCAGAAAAGGGTTTACTGCGTCAGCATGACGTTGGCATGACGTCAGCAGGTCAACAGGGGCTGGTCCGGGTCAAACCTGATCAGCGGGGTCCACATGTGAGTGACACAAGTGACTAACAGAGTTAATTAATTCTAACTAATCAAATTAATAGCCACGGGGCCCACTGTCAGTGTCAGCAGGGGTAATTAGTCCTAAACTAATCTTGTCAGGTGCAAGGCCCACACGTGTTAATCCCAGGGAGGTCAAACCCCTGGTCAGCGGGGTCAAACCCGCCGGTGACTCGATGACGGCGAGGCCAGACACGGCGGCGAGGCTCGGATTTGGTCTTCCGTCGACCAAATCGACGGCGGAGATGCGCTACGCGTAGCTGGGGAGCTCGCGCATCGAGTGGTGGTGGCGGTTGGGCTCGGGATGGTCGGAAAAGATGCCGGCGAGGACGTTGGCAGCTGCAGGAGCTCGGGCGAGCTCGGGGTCGTCGCTAGGAGGCACGGCAGGAGGAGCTGGTGGTGGCTACGGGCTACTGAGGTTGCGGTGAGCACGACGGTGGGCTCGGGAGCGAGCTGCGGTGGCTGTGGCCACGGCCACGCCATGGCCGGCGGCGAGAAGCTCTCGGCCGCGGTGGTTAGGACGGCTACAGTGGGAAATAAAGCACGGGGAGAGAGGGGTTCGGCAGAGGAGCTCAAGGCGAGGTCGATGAGTAGCTCAGCGGACTCGGGAAGGCGGCAAAGACGATAAATCGGACGGCGGCATCCGGCGGCCGTGGTCGGGGAAGAAGGCCACAGGCGTCGTCTTGGGGCCGTCCTGGCTCATGTAGCTCGGCGAGGAGGGAGAAGAGGTTGCGGCCGAGCCTCTGGGCTCAACGGCAGGGCGAGGGGTGGCCGGTGGTCACGGGGGTGCTCGTCGGTGTTCTCGGGCGGTCACGGCGATCGCGGGAGAGAGAGACAGAGGGGGAGATGAGGACAAGGGAGAGTGCGAGGGGGGTTCCAGGGGGTGGCGTGGAGCTGCGGGAGACGTCCAGGGAGAGGAGGAGGCAGCCAGGCAGGGAGGAGGTGGCCGGCGTGTGGCCACGCGCGCCGGGCACGTGCCCCTGCCTACTGGCGCGAGGAGGAAGGCGACAGGGGGGGAAGCGGCGGTGGGCTGGGCCGTGCTGGGCTGGTTGGTGGCGCCAGGTAAGTGGCTGGAGGAGTTGGGCCGGGTAGGTTTCTCTCTCTCCTTTTTCTAATTATTTCAGTTTTCTATTATTCTGTAAATTTTAGGGCTTTATTAAAAATACTCAGACACTTTCAAAAATCATGAAACTAATCATGGCTACTGTTTAGAATATATCCAACAGTAAACATTTTAGTTTATGATTATTTGAGCATTTCAAATATTTTATAGTATTCAAATGCCCAAATGAAAATACCATATGATTTAATTCAGAGCCCAAATATGTCATGGAAAAATGTGCATCACCTCTGGCTACTGTTTACAGTATTTACCATAATTGATGAACATTTTTGAAAGCCGTTTGGACTTACTGAAAAATATTTTAGGTAAATCTAGTGAATTCCTTTAATGCTAGGGTTTAGGCAATCCCCATTTCAAGTTTCTAGAAATTTAAACATGATGACATGATGAGCAATCAAAGTCAAACAAGGCCGATCTGGGGCTGTGACATGAAGTGGCTCCGGCAGTTCCGGAACATTTCCGGTTTTTATCTCAGAAAATTCCAAAAAGCTCCCAGAATGATTCTGGCACCCTTCAAGAATTATCTGGCATTTGCCGAAACCAAATTGACTTAATGGTATATCCCGAAACAACTTTTTGGTATCATCGAAACTCATCCGATGACCTCTCTTTGCGGTATGATTCCGCTATCCGAAACTTTTCCGGTGTCCGAAACTTTTTCGGTGATTTTCCCTCAGACTCCTTGTCTAGTATTCAACAGATAGATGACCCTTAAGCGTGTGACCCTATAGGTTCGGTGAAGTATAGACATGACCCGGAACCCCTTCCGATCAATGATCAACATCGGAGCCGTGGACACCCATATTGACCCCTATACCCACACGAATGAATATTCGAGTGAACCTCCAGTTGCCGTGTGCTATTCCTGTTGCTTCGCGATATGTTACAAAGACCCGAGGTGAGATTTACTTGCATCCCCGTGGATCAACAATTTGTCCACTATGCTAGTTACCTCGTTACTGGTTTTGTTCTCTTTTCTTGTTTCCGTGTTACGGCATCCCTGTGATCAAATCACACTGTGTCTGGCCAGACGATGATGGATACCGTAACACCGAGAGGGCCCGAGAATATCTCTCCATGGTTGGAGGAGCAAACCCCAATCTTGAGCTATCAAGTTACTTGACACACTTTTCCATGAACCCGTAAGCCGCCGTTATGGCCACCCATTTATGGATGACGTTTAACAAACCCCAAAGTTCATGAAGCAAGCATGAAGAAACTCGATACTCTCATGGTCTAAGGAATCATGCAGACGTTAACCATCTCTATGTTATTTACCATTAACTTGTGACGAATGAATCTCATAGCATAACATCAAACCGGGTCGATTCAACACAAATGTTCTCTTAACATTGTGCCCTCAAAGTTGCTGGCATAGACATGCCCATGATCACGAAAACGGAACCATCATGCAACACTTGAGCTAGTCTTAGAGGCCAAACTAGGAATACTTCTTACCGTTTATTATTCCACACGTGCATATGAGTCTTCCCTCGAGCCACGTGGATATTGCAGACTCGAGAATCACTGCAGTTATAGCATGGAACATAAACATAATTATGAACTCAGAGATAAATAATATCATTTATTATTGCCTCTAGGGCATATCTCCTACAGACTCCCACTTGCACTAGAGTCAATAATCTAGTCAATGCTAATGCACTTTATACCTATGGCACATTGGTGTAAATATGCTTCGCTTGTGGTATAGCCTGATGTCCAACGGATCTGACGACTTCAGCTCCGTGTGTATCTTTGCATATCCTCGCGTCTTCACGCTTTCACAAAATTCAAATTTTGTACGGACTTGGCTTTGTATAAATGTGAATCACAGGTTGAACCTGGATTCCTCAGACTGAGTTATGGAGAAACTACCTGCAGTAGTGTCCCATTGACAAAAGCCATCTTGGAACCATACTAAGTTCATGAATGAACTATATGATTCAACATCTTGTTTGTCGCTTCTAAAGCGTCAACATACTTAGTCATTAGTTATAGAATTCGCCACAATATCCTGTTGGGAACAATTTCCAACTACCATGCCACCATATTGTGTATTACACAAAACCCTTAACTTAATTCAAAAATCACATGGAGAAAAGATGAAGACCGTATCGATGTAACATTTTACAATGAACTCTTCATGATCTCCGCTTGCGAGAAAACATATCATCAGTACTTACTCTAGTACTCAATGACATCTTTCACTGTTGTCCCATGATCAGTACTTTGATCACTTTTGTATCCATACTCGCCACATCTTGGGAGTATTGGACATATCTGGTTGTTTTACATACCATGGAATACATGATTAATCCAAACACAAAAGTGTGTGGAATCTGCATCATGTATTCTGCTCATCAGTGTTTTGGGACACTGATTCTTGCAAAAACTCTTTCCATGTGACTTCGGCGAGAATCACTCCTTGTCGTTCTTAGTGCTAAACGGTTTTAGCATCTTGTCAATATGTATTTATTGCTTAGCCCTATTAGGTAAATCTATCTCCATAGATCATCATGCCTAATATCAAGGCTATTTAGCCTAAGCACTTCATCGAAAAACTATTTTCAAATGAAGTCCTAATTCGTGTCAAGAAATTTATTTCCAATTACCAATGTGTCAAGCACACAAGGTTTTTAGAAATATTATTGCGCTCCCACTTACTTTCTTGAATTACAAGCATCTTCGTTACCCATTGATGAAGTCAAAACCCCGTTTGAGAATTTCACCAAAACACGAAGATTCCAACTCCATTTTGCTCTCTTCTGTCCATTGCTGGAACTCTGAAGTTTGCATCCTTACTAGCATCCTCTGGATTGACAAACTACTTTGAACTGTATCACATACAAGTCCTAGGTTTCATTTCCATCAGATGGAAATCCTTTTGTCATCCATGTTTCATATCTCAATATTGAAATATGTATTAATTGCTAGTTCAACCCGAACCGACTTTAAGCATTGCTACGATGAAACAACCTCGTCGTAGTCAACTCTTTAAACTTATGGATAAACATTTTTATCCGTATCAGTTTTAAGTTCCATAAATATTTGTTAGACTCTAAGTCTTCCGAAAGGTGTATCAAGGTTTTAATCTTGAATCACTTATATGGAAACTAACTCGGTTTGTATTGGCATTTATCCAATTCTGGAGTCAGGGCCCATCAACGCTTCCTTGTGTATCATAGGTATACTGTTGTTCAACAACAATATCTCATCTACGCACCTGAGAGGTTTGCACGAGCCTTGCCTACGTGGTTCAACTGCAAGTTCGACCGAAGTTCATACATTTTATTGTAGAGATTTGCGTATCAGTCGTAGTAGGAAACTCTGGAATTACTTCCAAGGTCTCTTTCCTTTGATCTGATGACGAAGATACTGTTTATCTCGTCGAGTTGCACTATTCTCCCACTCACCTTTTTGAAAGAACCATTCTCTTTAAAAGCATACCGTTTCGTGGCAAAACTATTTGCCTCGGTATAGTGAGGGAGGAGTACCCAATGACTTGGGATAACCTACAAAGTAGCTCTTATCTGATTTGGAATAGGTTTGTAACCTTTTACACAAGCCCAATATTCCAAATGTTAAGAAAAGATATAACATGGTTGGGCGTACCATACCATGGCGTCATTTCAACAGACCTGATGGAGCTCTTTTTAGTGTAAAAGCCGCAGTCTCTAAAGCATCACTCTTTAAAAGGGATAATGGCAAATTTATTTATGTCATCTTTGATCTTACCATGTCATAAATGGTTTGATTACATCTTCACAGACTTTCCACTTGCAGTGGTATTCTGGGAAGTGCAAGTTATGAAACCCCTTTCACAACTCATCAGACATTCGCTAAACTTGTAACTCAAATATTCCTTTCTGCAATCAAATTGTAGAAACATAATTTTCTTGTTATAATAAATCCTACTTCATTTTTGAAAACCTTTCGAATGATTTCAAAAGATCCAGACTTACGTCTCATCAAGTAAATATCCATATATCTAGTTGAGCCATTTCTGAAGATAGATAAATCCACTACTTGCAACATTTATCGGACTACACATATCAAATGTATGATCACCAATAAGTTTGTTGTTCATTCTTTATTGCCCGTGAATGGTATTTCAGTCACTTCACCTTTCAGAGGAAAGTTGCAAGTGTCAGATGATTCAAAATCAAACAACTTCAAAATCCATCATAATGGAATTTTCCATGCGGGTTTCCCCAAATGTTATCAAATGTAGTGCCACACTTGTGTGGTATTCTTTTAGTCTTGCGACATTTAGCGTCAGTGTTATGGATGTATCATATTACCATCAATATTCATAACATACATCCCATCTTGGATGGAAGCATAGCCCTTCATGTTATTCATAATACTGAACAACAATTGTTGTTTTTATGAATAACCTCTCTTGCAAAAACATTGTGCAATGGGATAGAGTGTATGAAACTCTAAAATGAATGATGAAAATAAACCTAGAGGTAATGTATTATTATCAATATTCATAACATACATCTCATTCATAATGAAAGTATGGCCCTTATGTTATTCATAACACCGAACATGAAAAGTTCTCTTATGAACAACCTTCTTGCAAGATACCTTATGCAATGGGCTAGAGTGTGAAACTCTATATGAATTATGGAAATAAATACAGACGGTAATACACCGCTGGAAAGTATAGTAACATTTACTATGTTCCCTGTGTATACCTAAACCTCATTCCTGGCTAGTCTTTCAGGCCATAGCAGTTCTTACATCGAGTTGCAACAGAATGCAATCGAGTGGGTATCTTTGTGATTAACTCACAATACCCAAAACTCAATGATTAACAATTTAATCATAATTCCCAAGAACTATATCCTTGACCAGCATTCTATACATCAAAAACTTGTATGACATTCATACATGAGATGGATATTCCAGTCTTCTTTCTTTTTGCCTTTATACTTCTAACAGTTTAACTTTTAGTATTTCTCCTACTCTCAGAAGAAGCACCCAACTTAAGAGTGGCGTTAGCCTCGGACTTCCTAGGCGTGAAAGTCTCACTAACACCCTTCGGACACTTCCTTTCTCTTTAAGTTGTTGTTTTATTCACCTTTCATCATATGACAGGCATTCTTCTGGATCCCTTTCCCAACAGTCAAATGCATAGTAAACACTTTTACTAATACTTGCAAACAAACATTACTTGGATATTCATATCTTTCAGCCTTTGTTTGTATCTGAAAATTAATTTTCAGTTCCATGAATATCATATAACTATCCCAACTTTCGAAGTTTGGGTTTCATGGAAGCAAACATATTCCACTTGACCGTAAGAGAATTCTAGATTTTGAATCGAAGGACGGGAGTCACATGATCCATAGCATTAGCGGGAGGATACGGAAAGCATGCGATAGGACAAAGTCCTTCTCGACACTTTTGAGGACAATCCTCACATTATGTTACCAATCGTAAAGTTTTAACCAGATATTTAACAGCTATTAAATTTTAACAGGGAAGGTGGAAACGCGAGCCATAATTCTACAACTGTTTTGCAAGAAACACTTAGACAGTGTTCATAATTAATTGCACTGAGAATTAAGCATGTTAATTCAACATTGCGCTCCCACTCAAATCAATATCTCTCATAATTAATTTTGAGTGATACAAGATCCAGACTTCAACTCATCGCCATAGAATCATCATCTCATAACGGGAATTTTAATCGGTAGGCCAACTTGCCGATCACATCTCTATGTGACTCTTGCTCATCTTTCGATGCGTGTGTTCCGAGCTCAGGACGATCCTGCCATGAACGTCAAGACAACCAAGTGATCTTGCTACGAGGTCTGACCTCACCCGCCTCACACTTCTCTAATCATTCGTACCCATGCATCCATGGCGCACCCCGAAAAGATAGGTGCCGTGACGGTGCTACACTTGGGAGAACACTAACTACTTGATATTTTAGTGAGAGATCACCCTAATAAAAAGCGACTACCGTGCAATCAAGAAGGGTGCATCATAAGGGATAAACATCTCAGGCAATTCATAATAGCAAGATATGGTATAGCCCTTTCTGACGGAGAAGTCTTTCATTTCTTCGTCTTCGGCATTCGCGTCGGTGTTCACCTTCGTGAAGATTGCCACCACCTTGTCAGTGCACCAGATAATATCGCTATCTCCATAGCTAATAAAATAAGTGCATTACCTAAGGTTGACACGCAGGTCACTAAAGTGACAATCATATGGCTCCAGCCATCATGCCGAATCATGACACGCAGGTCATGTTAATCAATTTACATCATATAGTTATCTCATACATAATCAAATTGAATATGAGCATTGCTATACCACATCACATGCACATGCAAACCCTCCTGCAAAACCAAGTTAGATGTTTCTAATCGGTTCATGCAAACTTGTTTTCCGTGGCTTCTAAGGTTTCGACTTAAACCACAGCTACCAACGTTTTATCATCAAGTATGATTATTCAAGTTGCTAGATTAACATCTCGGGGTGTATGAAACACGAGATAATTAAATCTCGAGCCCCATACTAAACTTCGTCATAAGCATGACCCCCGTGCAGATCATATCTGCAATGCCCTTTCATCTGTGAATTTCATCTTTCTTTTGACTACGGCAGAACCCAAAGAACTGATAGCACTTCCATGATCAATCAGGATCATGGATTGCCAGAACTTTGTCAAATTCCACCATGCTGTCTCGAGATTGAGCAAACGCAAATTCTAGGGAAGCAACAAGAACATCGAGAAACAGATTTCATCTGTCACCCGCATAAATAATTTTCAGCAGTAGATCTCATCTACTCCAAAATTATATTATGCAATACCCATACATCTCCATGTATTCTAGATCGTAACCTGCATCTACGCATAGCACGGCTCTTGATGCCACTGTAGAGGAACGCAGCAGAAAACAAAAATTTTCCGACCTACGCACCAGCCCAGGACCACTATGGAGACTGCATACATGGTTTGATCTTTTTCGTTACCGACTCGTAGCGCAGCGGGAAGTAGAGTCGATGACGAACGGCGGTGCAGATCCCCGCAGCTAGGATTTACAACCTCCCAACCGCGAGGATGTATACCCTCATCCTCTCCTCAGACAGCCCTCCGGGAGACGGTCGAACAGCCCCCCCGGACAGTGTCGCGGACAGCCCTTCGGGAGGACCTTCGAAACTCGAACGGTCACTCAGACAGCCCTTCGGGAGGACCCTCAAAACTCGGACGGTCACACGGACAGCCCTTCGGGAGGCACTCACGAACTAAGACCGAAACTACGATCTCTCTACAAAGTTTCACACATATGGTGTCATCTATCCAGCAGGGCTTCGCCGTCCAGAACTAGTTCCTGCCGGAACCCAGACAGCCTTTCGGCTCTACGAAACTATTTCGCTGGGAGGGAGAGAAGAAGCCAGATCATTGCATGGCACTTGTATGAGAGCAAAGGGATGATTGTGGAGAGTGCCTCTCCACCTCTATTTATAGGAAAAACCCAAGGGGTAGGGGCACATGAAAAACCCCAAAATGCCCACACTTTATGTCACACATAAAGGGCATAAAGGGCATAAAGGGATGTCAAGTGGAGCCCCATGGAGGAGCTGCACCCTCCAACGTCCGACCTTCATGGGGGCCCCCAAAGGGGGTTCCTTGATCCCCAAGTCCTTCTAGAAGCCTTTTGGGAAAAGCCCCAAAAGGTGGCTTTCCATAAATATCCCAAAAAGCACTTTCACTATTCACGACGACATTTTTCAACGTCCGTTCGAACTGAAAATATTTATGTGGGCTTAGAACATTTCCAGTACCCATCATAATAATTTTCAACGCGTTCCGAAACAATTCCGGTTTTAGTGATTTGCATCTGCGAAACGCATCTGAAGTGGCTCCGGCAGCTCCGGAACATTTCCGGTTTTTATCTCAGAAAATTCCAAAAAGCTTCCAGAATGATTCTGGCACCCTTCAAGAATTATCAGGCATTTGCAGAAACCAAATTGACTTAATGGTATATCCCGAAACAACTTTTCGGTATCATCGAAACTCATCCGATGACCTCTCTCTGCGGTACGATTCCGCTGTTCGAAACTTTTCCGGTGTCCGAAACTTTTTCGGTGATTTTCTCTCAGACTCCTTGTCTAGTATTCAGCAGATAGATGACCCTTAAGCGTGTGACCCTATAGGTTCGGTGAAGTATAGACATGACCCGGAACCCCTTCCGATCAATGATCAACATCGGAGCCGTGGACACCCATATTGACCCCTATACCCACACGAATGAATATTCGAGTGAACCTCCAGTTGCCGTGTGCTATTCCTGTTGCTTCACGATATGTTACAAAGACCCGAGGTGAGATTTACTTGCATCCCCGTGGATCAACAACTTGTCCACTATGCTAGTTACCTCGTTACTGGTTTTGTTCTCTTTTCTCGTTTCCGTGTTCCGGCATCCCTGTGATCAAATCACACTGTGTCTGGCCAGACGATGATGGATACCGTAACACCGAGAGGGCCCGAGAATATCTCTCCATCGTCGGAGGAGCAAATCCCAATCTTGAGCTATCAAGTTACTTGACACACTTTTCCATGAACCCGTAAGCCGCCGTAATAGCCACCCATTTACGGATGACGTTTAACAAACCCCAAAGTTCATGAAGCAAGCATGAAGAAACTCGATACTCTCATGGTCTAAGGAATCATGCAGACGTTAACCATCTCTGTGTTATTTACCATTAACTTGTGATGAATGAATCTCATAGCATAACATCAAACCGGGTCGATTCAACACAAATGTTCTCTTAACATTGTGCCCTCAAAGTTGCTGGCATAGACATGCCCATGATCAGGAAAACGGAACCATCATGCAACACTTGATCTAGTCTTAGAGGCCAAACTAGGAATACTTCTTACCGTTTATTATTCCACACGTGCATATGAGTCTTCCTTCGAGCCTCATGGATATTGCAGACTCGAGAATCATTGCAGTTATAGCATGGAACATAAACATAATATTGAACTCAGAGATAAATAATATCATTTATTATTGCCTCTAGGGCATATCTCCTACACAAGCCTCAACAACGAAGCAAGAAGGAAAACGAGAGTCAAGCACTTACTGGTCATTGCTCACGGGCTCAAGCAACCTCCGGCCGAACTTCAAGCCCGAGAGCCGGCTGCTGGGATCAACCTCAAGAAACTCGGGAGCAGGAGGCACGTCTGAAGATCGCCTCGGAGCCGGAGCAGGCCCGCAGAGGACCAGCCCCGTCCTGTCCTTATTCGGGATCAGGGGCGAGCACTCATCTCCTCGCTCATCGCCATCCTTGTCGTCGTCCGGCATGAGGCGAAGAGCGCGGGACCTACACCGAGGGAGGGGCGCTCTTGACTCCCCGTCGGTCGCCTCGGAATCGGGCTCCTCTTCCTGCTCCTCTTCTTCCTCCTCTCTGCCAGAGTCGCCGGAGGATACGTTCACCGTCGCCAGGGCCGCTAGGTCCTCAGGAACCTCTGCGGGCAGAAGCACGTCCCTGTTGAAAGCGGGCATGGAGTTCACCACCTGGTCCCAATCATCTCGAAGGAACAGGGGTACGGGAGCACCTTCCCATCTCGCCATGTCTCCCCCAACCAAGGATTGGAGGACCGCGACCAGATCTTCGTCGGCCAGGACTTCGGAGCTCGGGCGAAGGGCGGCATCGGCCCCCCCAAGCCTCCACAGCGGAAGCGAGTGTTCCCGGAGCGGAGCCACCCAGTGCTCCAGGAACTCCCTTAGGAGCGACGCCCTGGTCAGCTTCGCCGTGCCATGTTACCCGGCCACAAGTCCGCGTCCATCCTCTTCAGCACTGGCTTCGTGCGGGGATCAACGAGCTCCGCACGGGACCAAGCATCGATAGACTCGGGCTGCCTCGTGGGCAGAATCAGCCAGGGATGGATGCGCCCAGCATCCACCATGACCCACTTGCTCCTGAAGCCTTCAATCCTCTTCCCGGGCTTTGAGATAGCATTGGAGCTGGCGTACGCAATGAAGCTCGCGCACGCGGTGATGGGGCCGCGAGAGACCTGGAGGTAAAAGTAATGGTGCAGCAAGGCCACCGAGGGCCTTACCCCAACATGAGCCTCGCAGTAGTAGGCGAAAATTTCCAGGAGAAAAACAGAGTTGGGATGGAGGTGCAGAGCTTGCAGGTTGTAATGGTGGAGAACAGAAAGGAAGAACTCAGAAAAGGGGGGCACCTGACCGGCGGCGATGGCACTCACAAAGAGCGGGTAGAAGGTGCTTCCTTTGTCCTTGGGAAGGGCGGAACAAACCTTGAGCACGACCGCCCCATCGTTGCCTTGCGCCGCCATCATCTGGCGCGTCTGAGCAAGGTTCTTCTCCGACACATTCGGAGGATCCAGAACGGGCGAGTACCATGCTCCGGCCGGGGTCTGGCGAGGCGCCATGCCTTGCTAAGATGCAGGGTTGGAGTAGATCTGGGGATTTCGGAAGCGAGAAGGATAAGAGCGAGAAAGGGGATCTGGGCAATGACTGGAGAAGGCAAAGAAGGTAAGCCTAGACGGGTACCGCTCTCTTGTCAATTCATGCAGTTACCGAGGAGTCATGGGGGAGCCAGGACGCCCACGTCCAATCAACCGCCACGCGGCGCCCAAGGCCGCAGGCTGATGGGGCCCGCGGCGCTTCGCACTTACCCCTTCGCTTCTCTGCTAAGCCAAGTCCGGGCGCGCCTTGGGCCCGGGGGCTACTGTCGGCATTCTGGGAATGGGGGTACCCAGACTTGCCTACCTGCGGCCTGCGATGTGGCTCAGGGAGTGGCCCAGTACGACGCATCTTCATCAACACATGCTCAAGACCCCTGCGAGGGGCCAAGCCTCGCGGGGCGGACGACAGGAGGCTTCCTCAGGCACATCCTCATCAGGCTGGCTCGCGAGGAGGCGGAGAGATCAAGGCGGGGTACCTCACAAGGTGTCCATGACGCAAGCCATGACGACCGAGGCCAGGCGGGCACTAGGCGGGCGCCGGCCTGCGCAGCGTCCTTGTTTACTCTTTGCTGCAAAGTGGGCAAGCGCAGGCAAGAGTATCAAGCAAAGGCAACCATTTCGGTGCAACAAGACCAAGACCAGCAGGACGGCAGGATGGAGGTCATCGTGGAGCCCAAGCTGGCGTCACCGTCAGGCTCTTTGGCAGGCGAGGACCGACTTTAGTCAGGATAAGTGTACTAGATGTTCCCCTTCAAAATGGCCAATTGTTGGCGCCCTTCCCGCTCAATATTTGGGAAGAGGCCCAGGGCCTCCCTTTATAAATAGAGCTAGACACCGCAGAGTAGAGAAAGGGAGAGATTTTGGGTAGACTAGAGAGAAAGAGAGGCGACTGAACTCACCCAAGCAGTTCATCACACCAGCCAAGAACAACCCCTCGCGAGGCTGTTCTTCCTTGTACTGTTCATCATCAGCCCCTGAGGCAATCCACCACACCACAAACTGGAGTAGGGTATTACACCACAATGGTGGTCTGAACCAGTATAAATCTCATGTCCCTTGTGTTGTTCTTCATGTAGTTTTAGATCCTTGCGAGGCGACGAGACGTGGGTAGGCAGGAGGTGTGATCTCCGCATGCACCACAGAGTTCGAACCTTGAGGGTCTGCCGGAACCCGAAATCCGACACGCCAGGCGCGCCTGCCCAGCAAGGGAGGTTTTTCCTTAGTGGTATCTTGCTCCTTCAATTTAACTTGGTCTTCTTGATCCGCTCTTAGATTTCTCAAAGAGCTATCTCTTATGCTCGGTCTCATCTTGGATGTTGTAACCTTACTCTTGTGCCTGTGTACAGTCAGGGCAACACACCTGGGGTTTGTTGCACTGACACGCATGTTTCCTGTATGCACATATGTGCGAGGCATTCGCTAACTGGACCTGAGCGAGGTGTTCACTTACTGCACACGAGCAATCGCACTAGCTAGATACTACTGAACACGAGCTATCGATCCCCACATACTACGTACTAAAGCCGATCTATCCCTCTGATACTAACTAAACCCGAGCGATTCATTCGCTGCTGCTGCTACTGAACCCGAGCGGTCGATCGTTGTTGCTGCTCGCTGGATCGCTGTTGCTGCTTACTAGAGCCGATCGATCGAGCCACCGGCTGTGCGAGACGTAACCGGTTGGGTTGCCTTGGGATGAACAGTGACAGTTGCTACCGCGCCCGCGTACGTAGAACAAGCCAAGACATGGTGAGTCGACCTAGCCGATTGGTTAGCTATGGATGAACAGTTCCCGATGTTGTTGGATGAATAGGACCCCATCCATGCATAGGCGGTTCTCGCTGGATGAATAGGACCCCGAGGAGGCCCCCACACCCCAGGTAGTTGGGGTGGATGAATAGGCCCCCGTGGAGGCTGGATGAACAATAGTTAATGGTGGCTGGAGGAAGTCGACTATGGATGAACAGTAGTCGGTGGAGGCTAGAGGAAGACGATGATGGATGAACAGTAGCCCGTGGAGACCCGTTTTGCGATATGCCACACACCTCCTAATGAACTGGACGTTGCTTAAAACATAGGCGCTCGAAGAGAAGGTTGTTTCCTCCATTTTGTGTTATTCCAGACCCCTCCAGATGAACGGGACCCCATCTCAACCATAGGCGGTTGGCGAGAAGTCTTTTTCCTCTGTTTTGTGGTATGCTAGATCCCGAGCCAGTGGGGGCTCAATGAACGGGACCCCGTTACGTCTGTTCCGTCCAAGACGGTTGGCTCCCGATGAACAGGACATCATTGTTGCCGTGTGTTGCCTCTCCATGTACATGAGCCCTGGCCGCTTGTATGTACATACATGGTCGTATTTTTTAGCATGGTTGTATGTATGTGTACATGATTTATATAGGGCTGCCTGAACTGCTACCGTTCCTTACTCGTCCATGGTTCATTGTGGCAGAGAGACATCGACAAGTATGTACGTACACATTCGCAACCAGACAAACAACGATACGAACGCTTTGACCGGGTGGGTCCCAAGTACTAGGGAGGATAAGGGGGCACTTCCTTACGTGCAAAGATATCTCTTGTGGGTCCTAGCTGTCAGGGGGAGGAATCACTTTTTCCCCGTAACATGGAGGCAAATCCTTGCTAGCGAAGATGTACCTGATGGGTCCCAGTTGTCAGCCTCTCCATGTATATTCCTCTTCTAATGGTTGTCGTTTGTTGACTGCATTTACGACACCGTACCGAGAGCACCAAGTTGGTGGACGACGGCGAGGCCTAAGAAGGAAACAACCAGAAGATAGGGAAGAAGCGGGAGTGATTGCCCATGGGGAGGGGAGTACAAGGGTTTACATGTTTCGCTGTGGTGTGAGGCTGCGGTCGCCGGAGAATAATAGGAAGTGTGGATGAGTAGAGGGATGGCATGGCGAGCGGTGTGAGTAGGGTGGGCTGGTCAGGCCTGCCTGGCAGCACAGCTGACCACGGGAGGCAGCAGCAGGCGGTCCCGTTGGCGTTGGTTTGGGCAGGTGGATCAAGAACATGAGAGATTGAAGAAGTAGCACAACCATTGCATCAACATCCACTCATTGGTGCTATAATTCTTTGTTGACTAAGTTAACAAAGCCATGCGTATGTGTCAAGTTAGTAGGCCCACAAGTCAGCCTCCAAATCTGATGGCCCAATTGTCATGGGGATGAATCATTATTTTTCACTTAATAAGGAGGAACTTCCTTCCTTGTGAATATATAGCTGGTGGGCCCTAGCTATGAGGGAAAGGAATCATTTTTGCGTAATAAGGAGGCACTTGCTTGCATGCGGCCATGAACAATGGGTCCCTACTATCTGTCTCTCCACGTACATCCCTCTTCCGATAGTTGTCATTTGTTGACCATGTTAACCATGCCATGCCGAGAGCACCAACGCGTTCGACGACGTCGAGGACGAGGAAAGGAATGACCAGAGGTAGTGAAGCCACAGCAGTGGATGCCCACGCTGAGGGGAGTACGAGGGTTGACTAGTTCGATTGTGGTGTGAGGCCTTTGTCGCTAGAGAATAACAGTAGGTGGGTGAGTAGAGGGATGGCCTGGCTAGTGGTGGGACTAGGAGGGGCGGTGAGGCCTGCACGATAGCATAGCCAACCACGGGAGGTGGGAGCAGGCGGTCCCGCAGGCGCTGGATTGGGCGGTTGGAGCAAGAAGATCAGGGATTGAAGAAGCAACAAGTCCGTTGGAGTGGCATCAAATGGTTACTTCTATTAGAATCGTCTGTTTTCTAATATATAATAACAGAAAATTCTTGCATACATGTCAACTTAATAGGCTAACAACTGAGCCTCCCAATCTGTGGCGGACAGCGTATAGCCCATTTGCTATATTTTTTAATAATTTACAGCTCAATTGCAAATACTTATGCAACTTATTGCAGCCCATTTTCTTTTTGTTGGTCGGGACCAGGGTTAGAAAAATAAATGAAAATTTTCATATTTCTGTGGGGTCCAAACTATTTTAGTCACAAAATTTTGAGTTAGATTTAAAAGTAATTTCATAATATATTTAAATTAGGTTAAAATCCAGTGAAATTATAAATCTAAAAATGTGAAAAAAGTAAGAAATTTGAAAGTAGAGTAATTGCCAATTTGTTGTGTGTTTTACATATTTACACCCCATTTCATATTAGTTTTATGATTTGCAGCTGTCTTGAAAGAGTTGTAGCCCAGCGGGGCGGATAAAAATAAGTTGGCCTGGGTTGGGTTAGCCTGGATTGGATATTCTTCAGAAAAAAGAAAACCGGGCTAACCATTTTCACAAAGAGAGAAATAGCTGGGAGTGGTCATATGGTAAACGTAAAATTGAAGCCTGGGCTAGACGGGCCACAACCCAGTTGATACCCTGCTCCATCTCAATAATAATAAAAAACTGCTCCGAGCTGCTAGGCCCCAGGTGTCGGTCGCTCTTGTGCTGTTCTCTTGTCTATTGGCTATATGCTGACAATGTCGTGGGTCCTAGATGTTAGCAAACCACTAGCAGGAAGCATTTTATTTTTTCCTTGTAACAATGAGGAACTTGCTTGCATACGGCCATGGACATGGTGGATCCCTACTGCCATCCTCTCCAGATACAGTCATGTGTCGATTCCTCTGGTTTGTAGATTGTGTTGACAATGCCAGACGGTGGTGCCGCAGCGAGAGCACAAAGGTGCACAGAGAGCGATGGCGAGGCCTCGGATGGGAATGAACAGGATCCAGGGAAGATGCTCCAGTGAAGTCTCGAGCAAAGGGGAGTATATGGGTTGCCTGGTTCGGGTGCTGTAACGCCCCGAGACCGATGCTCTAGATGTCTTCCATTTATTTTAGTTGTTTCCATGTGTTTTTTTATGTTTTTTGCATTATCATAATTGTTTTGCATATTACTTTTCCCTATGTTGTTGCCATGATCATGATGGGTGCCATTATTATTTTTGCTTCTTGCATCATGTTCATCTTTTGTTATATTGCATTGCGCCATCCTTGCTTCATTCTATGCTTCATGATGTGTTATTGCCTATATCATTTTTGTTGCATTGCATCATGATCATCATGCCTTGGGTTGCATATTTAAGTTTTATTATGTGTTCTTGTGTGAATCCTCTTCTTCTTATCTCCACCTCATTTCTTCACCATGCACATAGCAGCAGCCATTCATCAAGTTCACCCAAGTATCTATCCCATCCTAACTTCTCCTTTCTTCTTTATTCCATTTATTGTTTTCTTGTGACATTTTTCCTGTTCAGGAAAATGTTCAACATTTCCCTATAAATCCTATATGATGCCTACACTCACTCTCTCTGCAAAATTTTAGGTCGTTTGGACTTGTTTTGGTTGGGTTCAAAAATGGCTCAAGTTTGAATTTAATTCAAACTTGGATTATTTTTCTACCACTAAAACTTGCCAAATCAATTTATTCAAATCTTTCATAAATCCAGGTGTTCTGAGAGATGTTTATATCTCTCGTATTCCTTCCCAAAACCCCTGGCCTTTTCTCTTAAAATCTGTTTGTTTTGTTTATTCAAATAAATAGAAGTTTTAAGAGAAGGGAATGGTTTACCTGGAGCTCAGACGCGGCCCAGTAATAGCAGCCCGCAGCCCATCCTAGCCCCCCTCTGCTGATAATTCCAGCTTGCCACGCTCGTCACCCGCTGAGCCCACCTGCAGCGACCGTTCCTTCTCCCTTTTCTTCCTCCTCTCGGCACATCCCCCTCACAGTAAAAAAACGGAGGAGAAGCACACATGGACACGAGGGCAAGCCCCGACACCGCGCCCCCTCCTATAAAGCCGCCCCGGTCCTCACCCTAGGGTTTCTCTCCTTCCTCTCTTCCCTCTGCGCCGCCGCCTCTCCACAAATCCCCACTCGCGCCCTGCCCCGCTGCTTCCAGGAGCCATGGTCAGCGAGACCACGAGCTTCCCTCCGGCATAGGAGCTCCACCGGCCTCCCTTCTTGCGCCTCCGAGCACCGCCATGCTGTCTCGGTTCCATTCAGACGCCAAGGCGCCAAGTCCCTCGACGTCCTCTTCCTCCGCTTCGCCTTCTTCACGGATCAGGGAAACTCCAAGTTCGGCGAGCTTCCTCGTCGCCTTCTTCGTCTTCAATCAAGGCCAGGAGCCGGAAGGACCCAAGGCTGACGCGATCGAATCCTTCACGATGTCGTCTTCTCTGCTTCCTCTTCTTCACCGACCCGAACACCTCCGCAACCGGTGCCTCCTCGCGCCTCTGTGGTCGCACTTCCGACCTCATCTTCTTGTCCCGAGCCCTTGGTGAGCAGCCGCTCCTCCCCATCTCTCTCTGGTTTGATTCGTCGCGGTAGCCGCCGATCCCATCATGTCCGAGGCCATGTCCGTTAAGTATGACCATGGCAACGAGCTCGAGCTCATGTTCTAGGCTTCTAGCCTCTGCTTGTCTCACATGTGCATGCATCCACACTTAGCACTCACGCTCGTAGCACACGCCATCTCGCTCGCGAGCCCCATTGCCCTGCTTCACCCGCCACTGTCGCTCTTACCTCGCATGACTGTGCGCCATAGCTGAGATGAGTTCTAGGTCGAAGCTCGAGCTCCGGCGTCCTTACTCTGCTCCCTCCATGAACACGTGCGCGCTCACCTATTTCCGCACCCCCGCCAGTGTCTCTGCTGCTACAGAAGCCGCTGCCTTTGCTCGGTGCCGTCGTCGTCGGTTGTTGTTGTGCAACCATAGTCAAACTCGATCCGCTGAAAGATGCTCAAAGGGGACAGAGAGCTATTTGTATCACAAACGCAAGCCAGCCGGGCTCGTCAGCGCGCATTCTCATGACCGAAAGGTCCTAGGATCAAATCCCAGGCAGCCTCAAATCCTTTTTCCCTTGTGTATTGTTTTTTTTCAACCATGCACATCTAGCCACTTAGGCCTCGTTCGCTTCTGGGCCGCTGCACTGTGCTGCAATCCGGCCCACGCATATTTTTTCCCACTCTGTGTATTTTAGCTTTTTCCAGTGCATTCTTATTTACAGTAATGCCATCAGTTTAAAATGCTCATTACTAAATATCCATGCATCCAAATGAAACATGTCATATATGCATCTTGCTCAGTTTTTCTTGTTCTTTAACAATATGCAACTTTCATCCCTGTTTAAAATGATTAAAATTGTTGTTTGCATTGTTTTGCACAAATGACATGTTGAAATAGTTTATTTCATAACTTAATAGCCGTAACTCCAAATTTAATAAACTTTATATGTAAATGTTGTGGGAAAATGCATAGATTAACTTGCTGCACTTTATTTTCCTGTTTAACAACATTAAAATTGTGTATAGGGAAGAACAGTACCAAATTCAAAATATGCATATGAGGATTTCCCGGAATTGTTGTTTGATGTTCCGGCCTCATTTAAACATGCCTAGATAGGTAGTTTTATTATGCTTCACCCTTTTCCATGTTAATCAACATTTAATATTGTTGGGTACCTAAACGGGAGCGAACTAAATAATTGAATGTGGTGGTTCGTCAATATGCAACTCGTTGCGTATTGAGCTCCACTTAACTTGTAGTATTGTTTGTTGCACTTTGCCATGCCATGCCTCATTCAACCGAACATGCATCAACTTGGTTGTGCATCATGCAATGTTTATGTGTTGTGTGTTTACCATGTTGTTTGCTTCTTTCCGGTTGTGCTTCTTCTCGATAGTTCCTGTTTCGTTGGGATCATGAGGATTCGTTCATCTATGCTTGGTTCGTCTTCACCCGTTCGTCTTCTTCATGGACTCGTTCTCCTTCCTAGCGGGATTTTAGGCAAGATGACCGTTACCTTGGATCTCACTACTATCATTGCTATGCTAGTTGCCTCGTTCTATCGCTATGTTGTGCTACCTATCACTTGTTTACCATGCCTCCCAAATTGCCATGTCAGCCTCTAAAATTTTTCACCCTTCCTAGCAAACCGTTGTTTGGCTAAGTTACTGCTTTGCTCAGCCCCTCTTATAGCGTTGTTAGTTGCAGGTGAAGTTGAAGATTGCTCCATGTTGGAATAGGATTATGTTGGGATATCTCAATATCTCTTATTTAATTAATGCATCTATATACTTGGTAAAGGGTGGAAGGCTCGGCCTTATGCCTGGTGTTTTGTTCCACTATTGCCACCCTAGTTTCCGTCATACCGGTGTTATGTTCCTTGATTTTGCGCCCCTAACACGGTGTGGGTTTATGGGCCCCTCTTAATAGTTCGCTTTGAATAAAACTCTTCCAGCAAGGCCCAACATTGGTTTTACCATTTGCCCATCATAATAACTAAACTTGATATTAAATTTGTCGCAGAGGGAGTTAGCGCTACCCGAGGAGTAATTCTACATAAACAGGGGGGGCAGTGCTAATGGTGTTGGTCCCAAACTAGAGCACTGTGCGGGGCCGCCCTGGGGCAACCTGGGTTATTTTTGCACCAATACACGTAGCTCATCCGTCGTGGCCCGAGACGAGATACGCGCGGCTACTATCAGGGTGTCTGCACCTCGGGAGGTCTTGCTGGGCTTGTTTTACCATTGTCGAAATGTCTTGTGCACCAGGACCCCTAGTCTGATTGGATATCCCGCGATGGAGGATTGTCTCCACGGATCGTGAGCTTATAATGGGCTAAGATGGGACACCCCTGCAGGGTTTAAACTTTCAAGAGTCGTGCACGCGGTTATGTGGCAGATGGGAATTTTTTAATATCTAGTTGTAGAGAACTTGACACCAGACTCGAATTAAAATGCACCAACCGCGTGTGTAATCATGATGGTCTCTTTTCGAGTGGGTCGAGAAGAGAACACGGTGGGGTTATGTTTGAACGTAAGTAGTTCAGGATCACTTCTTTATCATTACTAGTTTGCGACCTATTGCGTAGCTTCTCATCTATTTTTTGTACTCGTAAGTTAGCAACCATATCATGCTTAGTCGCTTGCTGCAGCCTCACCACTTATCCATTCCATACCCATTAAGCTTTGCTAGTCTTGATACCCATGGTTATGGGATTGCTGAGTCCTCGTAGCTCACAGATTACTACAACAAAAGTTGCAGGTACAGGTAATGCAATGATCATGACGCTAGAGCGATGTTTACTTGTTTTGGAGTTCTTCTTCTGCTTCTTCTTTGATCAGGGGATAGGTTCCAGTTCGGCAGCTTGGGCTAGTAGGGTGGATGTCGTTTGAGTTTCTGTTTGTGTTTCATCCATAGTCGGATGTTGCTCTCATGTATGATGTTGTTGTATTCGTGTGGCTTTTTTTGCCTTCTGGTATGTATCCCCTTTTATTATGTAATGGTACGATGTAATGATATCCACCTTGCAAAAGCGTCTCCAATATGCGCTTCTATCCTTGGTGGCACCTCCTAGTTCCTTTAGGATAGGGTCTCATATTGGGCATGACAAGTTGGTATAAGAGCCTCGACCGGCCATAGGAGCCCCCTTGATTATTCATATTTGGCCATTGCTGAGGCTAGAATAAAACTATTTTCCGAGTCTAGTTATATCCGAGAGTAGGAATTCTTTTTACTCCTTTGCCCCTTCGTCGCTCTGGTGAGGAATCTTGACGTAGGTGTTTCGAACTACTCCTCTTCCCCTTCAAACTTTCTTTACGATCACGCGGTTAGTTTTTCGTTCGTTGGTTCTCAACTCTTTTCATCCGGTGCATTTCTCATCAAGTTGATTCGACCCTCTTTGTTTTCGCAAGATCAATCCTCAGTTCTTTCTCATCGAGGTTCTTTCCCCATCCTCGGTTGTTTTCTTTTCCCACCCGCCCACCCTTTTTCTTCTTGGAGCCGGAGTCCCTAATCGAGTATCCATCCTACTCGTGCGAAGTCTTTGCATTCTTTCCTCAATTATTTCAACCGGTGTTTTCTCTTCAAGCTATTCGTCGGATCTCCCTTCCAAGTTGCCTTCGTTTTTCCCGCCCTCCCACCCCTTCTTCTTCCCGGAGCCTGAGTCTCTTTCGAGCATCAATTTCATTCGTGCGGAGCCTCTTCAGCCCTCCCTCATTTATTTCAACCGGTGAATTCTCGTCTCGTTTGACATTCTTTATCTCTTTTTCTTCTCCGGTGGACTCAATTCAAGTTTTTCGGGTTGATCATATTCTTTTCCTTGGATCAAGTGTTCCCCTTGCTCGTTTTCCTCTCACCATTTAATCATTATGGAGTGCGGAAGACATCTCAGGACATTTATCTGTGTTCCAATTAATTCGAGGTTGTCACCTCATTCAAATATTTCAATTGTTCTGGTGCATCATCTATCTCTTTAACAATCCTTTTTCAACGGCGTTTTCTTCTAGTGGGCCCTAACCTATAGGTTTTTTCCCAGTATCTTACTTGACTCTTCTAATTATTTTGGACTTATTTTCAAATTCTTTTCAAACTGTGACGTAAGAATGGATTCCATCAGTCACATGCCTTCTCCAAGATCTTTCAAATTCTTTTCAACTTTGGTTCGACCTTTCCTCTTTTCATTCTTCCGGAGTGTCTCAACAATTTTAGTGGTGTTTCTCGTCGTCAGACCGAAGAAGAGTTCCTTCTAAATCTTGTCCTTTTCTCTCAAAGACTCGTGGTTCCGGCTTCTTGTTATCCTCTCAAGCTATTCCGTTTGTTAAAAATTCTTTCCTCGCCCATCCGGAGTATGTCAGGAGTTGTTTTTCCGTTCTGTTTCACCGGAGGCCATCATTCCAGAAGAATTCCTTGTCCTCATAGTCCAGCTATCGTTATTCAATTATCCCGGTGCATCTGTCAAGTATTCTTTAATAAGCTCGTTGTCTCTTCGTTCTTTTGCATCCAAATCCCATCAAGCATATTTGTTCTTCTAATTCTTCTCGTTGATTCATTCTCTTTCATCAGTCATTTTCGAACTATTACGGTGGTTCGTTCAAGATTCCTTTTCCTTTGTTATCATATCAATTCATTCGTTCTTTCCATCCTACTGGTGGTTCAGGAAGACCTTCCTCAAGTTTGTGCTATATCTCTTCTTAATCCTTTTCCAAGAGGAATAAGTTGCATGCCAAATCCATTTGTCATCAATTAACATTGATGAGGATAAGCATAACGTAATTCTTATTCGCATTCCATCATGGTTAAGTAGTTCTTTCCTTCGAAGATTGTTCATGATGAATAATTTCTCAGTTCTAAGTTGTTCATCTTTTCTTATCCAGAGTTCCAAGTTTTCTAGCTTGTCTCGTCGTGAAGCTCCATCTAAATCATCGCAAGACCTCATCTTTTTCTTTTTAACCTTCGCTTCTTTAATCCTTTTGTTTACCGGTGTTCTTCATGGCGGTTTATAAAGGATTAAATTCATTCTTCAAAGAGTTCGTGAAGAATCTTTTGAAGGACATCAAGTATCTTGTCTTCTTGTGTCTCGAAGTGCAACTAATTCTACGTATTCTTTTGAAGTGGAGTTTTGCATTTCTTCATTCTTCTCGGCTATTCAATCATTTGGTTGTGGCATAATTTCACCTCAAGTTTGAGATATTTTTCCATAAGTCCACAACAAGATGATTCTTTTGTTGTTGATTTTCTCAACAACTCCGTTCAATCCTTCCTTTTAAGGATGCTATCAAATTCATTTGCGGTAGAAGATGTTGTTTTCTCCTCCGTTCTTTTCATTACACTCTTTCAATTGTTCCGGAGGCATTGTGTTGTTGCTCTCGTCAAGTATCATTCCATCTTGTCAAGCTCATGTTCTATTCCATTCATGTTCAACTTGAGTGTTGTCTAAATTTTCTTGTTCTTATTCCGTGTCTATCTCGCTTAACTGGAGTGGTTTCATTGTCTCTCTTGTCACTTAAGCTCTTGGTTCTCGTCGTATTCCTTGTATTCCTCGTTTTACCGGAGACCCTCAATCTCGTTCGTCTCCGTTGTACCCTTTCCTCTAAGTTTTTCAACCTCTCAAGGTTCTTGGGTTTCACTTATTTATCCAAGAAGCAACTTTGTTTTCCTATTCCTCTTCCGTCTCGTTCCTAACATCTTGGGACGAGATCTCTTGTTAGTGGAGGAGAGTTGTAATGCCCCGAGACCGATGCTCCAGATGTCTTCCATTTAGTTTAGTTGTTACCATGTGTTTTTTATGTTTGTTGCATTATCATAATTGTTTTGCATATTTATTTTCCCTATGTTGTTGCCATGATCAGGATGGGTGCCATTGTTATTTTTGCTTCTTGCATCATGTTCATCTTTTATTATATTGCATTGCGCCATCCTTGCTTTGTTCTATGCTTCATGATGTGTTATTTCCTATGTCATTTTTGTTGCATTGCATCATGATCATCATGCCTTGGGTTGCATATTTAAGTTTTGTTATGTGTTCTTGTGTGAATCCTCTTCTTCTTATCTCCACCTCATTTCTTCACCATGCACATAGCAGCAGCTATTCATCAAGTTCACCCAAGTTTCTATCCCATCCTAACTTCTCCTTTCTTCTTTATTCCATTTATTGTTTTCTTGTGACATTTTTCCTGTTCAAGAAAATGTTCAACATTTCCTTATAAATCCTATATGATGCCTACACTCACTCCCTCTGCAAAATTTCAGGTCGTTTGGACTTGTTTTGGTTGGGTTCAAAAATGGCTCAAGTTTGAATTTAATTCAAACTTGGATTATTTTTCTACCTCTAAAAATTGCCAAATCAATTTATTCAAATCTTTCATAAATCCAGGAGTTCTGAGAGATGTTTATATCTCTCGTATTCCTTCCCAAAACCCCTGGCCTTTTCTCTTAAAATCTGTTTGTTTTGTTTATTCAAATAAACAGAAGTTTTAAGAGAAGGGAATGGTTTACCCGGAGCTCAGCCGCGGCCCAGTAATAGCAGCCCGCAGCCCATCCTAGCCCCCCTCTGCTGATAATTCCAGCTTGCCACGTTGGTCACCCGTTGAGCCCACCTGCAGCGACCGTTCCTCCCCCATTTTCTTCCTCCTCTCGCCACATCCCCCTCACAGTAAAAAAACGGGCCAATAGCTCCTGTGCGACGTTTTTCATGCGAATTGGAAGGAGTGCGATGTAGTTCGAATGAATGGCGGTGATGCGACGTCTTCGAATCCAACAATAGCTCCAATGTGACATGGCTCTGTTTAACCGTGAAATGAAAACACGAGGGGTTAGCGATTTGAGTTATGAAATGTGGGACCCACCAGTTACTTGCATGTGGGTGGGACCCACAACTTATCCACACAAGCATGTCCGTGCTCATCAGCGTGCCCCGACCCGAGCTATCCACAAGCCCGAGCCAGCCCGCCCCCTCCATTGCTTGCCCTGCCCCTTTCCTTTCCCACCTTCTTCTTCCTCTGCTCCGGCAACGAAGTGCGCCGCCGGCGAGTGATGTCTAGCTTGACTTCGGCCACCCACCAATCATGGACACAGTACGGTCCACTATCGTTGAGAAGATGCCCTGATTGCCCGTGCATGGAGCCTCTGAAGCGTTTGACTTGTGAGGGAAGAAAATGGCAACCATGGGTGCGAGTTTGTGAAATGTTTGAGCAAGCCACAGCCGTGGCAGGTTAGAACTGTGTTCTTGACCAATCCTATGGTCTAATTTCTCCCGATTTCTTTCTTTTTTCCTCGAATTAGGGCGGTGGATCTGGGTGGTGGATCTTGGATTCATGCGCCGCCGGCCCCCTGTATTTCAGGTTCAGAAGAAATGTGGGCATTTTGAGTGGCTCGATGACTATGTTGAAAGGTTGAAATTGGAGGGATCAACCCCAACCGAAGAGCTCAATTTTGGGGGGCGGCTTGCCATGGAACAAGCCCCCAATTTGGCGGACAGAGCCGATCCGATGATGCACAGTGGAGAACTGAAGTGTGAATTGAAAAAAATCGGCAAGCAACTAAAGCATCTGATCGATTTGAAGCAGCAAGCAAATATGATGGCTGGAGCATTTTATGGTTGCGTCATTGCCATGGGTTTATTTTACTTGATGTTCATCAATCGCTAGAATTTGTTAGAGTTTCAGTTAGTTAGTCAGCTAGTTTTAGGAGTGCCCAGTAGTTTGAGTTAGCTAGTTTGTTAGATGAATTTGAATCTGTGTGAAGCAAAACTTGCTTGAATTATTGTAATGATATTCTCACGGGCCCTATTCAGTGTTCATGCTCTGTTTCCTCTGTTTTTGTTCTTCAGTTAACAGAGTACACACCCAAATTCAGTTTCTAGTAAAAAACAAAACTGGGCTGCCAAATAGATGTTGGGCCGTGAGAAAATGGGCCCTGAGAATATCCAAATAGAGACCAGCCCATTGACGGAGTCCGGGATTAGGGGGTCCTCGGACAGCCGGACTATATACTTTGGCTGGACTATTGGACTATGAAGATACAAGATCGAAGACTTTGTCCCGTGTCCGGGCGGGACTCTCCTTTTTGTGGAAGGCAAGCTTGGCAATTCGGATATGTAGATCTCCTTCTCTGTAATCGACTCTATGTAACCCTAGCCCCCTTCGTTGTCTATATAAACCGAAGGGTTTAGTCCGTAAGACAACAACAATCAGAGTCATAAGCTACCTTCTAGGGTTTAGCCTCTACGATCTCGTGGTAGATCAACTCTTGTAATACTCATATCATCAAGATCAATCAAGCAGTAAGTAGGGTATTACCTCCATCGAGAGGGCCCTAACCTGGGTAAACATCCTGTCCCCGCCTCCTATTATCATTAGCCTTAGATGCACAGTTCGGGACCCCCTACCCGAGATCCGCTAGTTTTGACACCGACATTGGTGCTTTCATTGAGAGTTCCACTGTGTCGTCGCGATAAGGCTTGATGGCTCCTTCAATCCTCTTCAACGATGCGGTCCAGGGTGAGGTTTTCCTCACCGGACAGATCTTCGTATTCGGCGGCTTCGTACTGCGGGCCAACTCGCTTGGCCTTCTGGAGCAGATCGATAGCTACGCTCCTGGCCATCAAGTCAGGTTTGGAAGCTTAAACTATACTGCCGACATCCATGGAGACTTGATCTTCGACGGATTCGAGCCCATGATGGGTGCGCCGAACAGTCACGATGAGCATGACTTAGATCTGCCATCAAATAGTGTTCAGGAGATCGCGCCTATAGCTGTTCCGGCTCTCAATCCAGAGCAGATCGCGCCATCCGAGGACGGGTGGATGGACCCACCATGGAGGCCGCACACTCAGCAGCGATAGAGCCGAACACTGACTTCACCTCTTATGAGGCCGGTGTCATCGGACCCTCGGACTCGTCTCCGGCCACAGGCTCCGAACCGCATGCATCCGTGCCTATCGATCTGACTAGGCACTGATCAGGGAATTTACCGCCACGGATATCTTTCAACACTCGCCCTTGGGCGACGTGCTAAATTCATTAAAGTCTCTCTCTTTATCAGGAGACTCTCGGCCGAACTATGTCCGGCTTGAGTGGGAAGCGGACAACGAAGAAATTCGTTCCCCACCCACCAACCACTTGATAGCCACTGTCGACGACTTAACCGACACGGTTGACTTCGACTCCGAAGACATCGACGGTATGTACGACGATGCAGGAGAAGAATAGGAACCACCGCCCACAGGGCGCTGGACTGCCATCTCATCATATGATATATATATGCTGGATATGCCAAAAGAAGGCGATGGCGATGATGCAATGGAGGATAATCCCCTCGAGAAGCCACCAAAGCGATGATGTAGGCGCCGCTCTAAATCCCGCCACAGTAAAAATAGCGATAACAGCGCAAGAAAGAATAATACACCGGTCAACTCCAAAGGAAACGATGACCCCATGGACCCAGCGATAGAGCAGGACAAGCCAGGGGACGGTGAACATATTCCGGAGCCGACGTCCGATGAGCCGATCCCAAGGGTAAAATTCAGCAACCTGTCTCTAGATAGGAGAACAGTCCGGACGACGATGCACTCACCATCCCGAAAAACACTTGGAACAAGAGAACCTCCATAGAAGGCTTATTGCCACCACGAGGAGCTTGAAGAAGCAGAAGCAAAGGCTTAAAGCCGCGCAGGATATGCTCAACCGCAGATGGAACAAAGTGCTCGACACTGAAGAAAAAGACGGTGGCGATCGCCACACAAAGAGCTACCCAAAGTGCAAGCTGCTACCCGAATTCGACAACAAGGCCATAGAGCCCATTCAGTCGAAAAATAAAACGGCCAATTAGCCGGACCGACCACCCCGTGCCCACGACAGGGCGGCTAATGACGCCGCACACAAGTCAGCACACGATTTACATTAGGTCCTGGACAAAAAATCCGGTATGGCCAGGTCCATCTATGGATCTGGGAAGCGTGCTCCGGCACAGGATCACAGCCACCAAAATGATCATATGGATCGAATACCAGCTCGGAATCAACACCGAACACAACAACCGTCGACAGCATGCCATGATACATCCAAATACAGGGGTGCCGCGCACCCCCTGTGCTTCACCGGTGAGGTGCTGGATCATGAATTTCCAGAAGGATTTAAACCCGTGAATATAGAGCCATTCGACGGAACGACAGACCCTGGAGTCTGGATTGAGGACTTTATCCTTCACATCCACATGGCTCGTCGAGATGATCTCCATGCCATAAAATACCTGCCCCTCAAGTTGAAAGGACCAGCTCGGCACTGGTTGAAAAGTCTCCCCGAAAACTCAATTGGAAGTTGGGAGGAACTTGATGATGCTTTTAGGGCCAATTTTCAAGGGACCTATGTCGACCTCCGGATACACACGATTTAAGTCCCATAATTCAACAGCCCAGACAGTCAGCCCGAAAGCTTTGGAACAGGTTTCTCACTAAGAAGAATCAAATCGTCGACTGCCCAGATGCCGAAACCTTAGCGGCTTTCAAGCACAGTGTCCGGGACGAATGGCTTGCCAGACACCTCAGACAGGAAAAGTCGAGGACAATGGCAGCCCTAACAAGCCTTATGACCCGCTTTTGCGTGGGCGAGGACAGTTGGCTGGCCCGTAACGGCACCAGCGACCCGGGCACATCCGAAGTCAGGGATGGCAATGGGAAGCCACGACGCAATAAAAACAAGCGTCGAAACAATGAAGACAACCCAGATAACACGATGGTCAATGCCGGATTCAGCGGCTCTCGACCTGGTCAACGGAAAAATCCATTTAAAGGCAGCAAAGATGGACCGTCCAGCCTAAATAAGATTCTAGACTGATTATGTCAGATTCATGGCACCCATGAAAAACCTGCAAATGACACCCACAGAGAATGCTGGGTTTTCAAGCAGGCCGGCAAGCTAAACGCCAAACACAAAGGGAGGGCGACGCCAAGTGAATACGAGGATGAGCCTCGCCAGCCGAACATTGGGGGACAAAAAAATTCCCACCAGAAGTCAAAACAGTGAATATGATTTATGCAACTCACATACCAAAGAGAAGGCGCAAACGCGACTCCGAGATGTATACGCTGTAGAGCCCGTCGCCCCCAAGTTCAATCCTTGGTCGGCCTACCCGATCATCCGACTAGTATCCGACACGGAGAATCGGCTGCCTTGGTGCTTGACCCAATAATTGAGGGATACCATCTGACCCGATTCCTTATGGATGGCGGCAGTGGTTTTAATCTGATATATCAAGACACTGTCCGCAAAATGGGGATAGACCCATCAAGAATCAGCTAAAGTAATACTACCTTTAACCGAGTAATACCAGGCCTAGAGGCCCGCTGCACGGGCTCTCTAGTACTAGAGGTTGTATTCGGTTCTCCCGACAACTTCAGAAGCGAAGAATTAACCTTCGACATCGCTCCATTCCGAAGCGGCTATCACGCACTTCCTGGAAGAACGGCTTTCGCTCGTTTTAATGCAGTACCACACTACGCTTATCTTAAACTTAAGATGCTCGGTCCACGAGGCGTAATCACAGTTAGCAGAAATACAGAGTGTTCCTTACATGCAGAAGAATATGTGGCGGCTCTAGCAGCCGAACACTGAACGACCTCTCCAACCAGAATAAATGATCGGTCGTCAAGACCACGGACACGGTTAAACGAGTCCGGCGCACCACCAGTTGTAACAACATAGATAAACCTGAGCTTGGGACGATGGATATACGCCCATAGGTGGCGCTAGGGGCTGCCAGCATGTAAAAAAGCCCATAGTTCATGGTTCGTTCAGGATAACCAACTTTTTGCACGAAGTCTTTCACCTGGGTTTTTCCTTTTTACAGATGATCATCGTGCTACACCCTTCCAGGATACGGCACAACAGAGACAAAGGCACAGACGTGCAGCAGGGCCCCGCTCAAAGGTTTCTTTTTAGATTAAGACCCTGCATAAACCTTTTTAATATCTCTTGTTGCTTCATACCCTCCGGACACTTAACACAACTGGAATGGATACTGGGGTTATTGGCATTTCATCACGCCAAACTAATGCATGTACCTGGAAACTCAGGGCTCATTATCGAGGGCGTTACTCAGCCAAGTATATGTTGTAAAGTCCGAATACCTTAGTGAGTGTTCGGTGTCGCGAGTTTGGTCTTATATGCATCATCTATGAATCATGTCTTTGGTCAATAGTTGGGTTTGCCCGGCTCCCGTGTTTTTCTAACTTACGTTCCGCTCTATCGGCTAAGGTGGCACCGGGAGAACTATTGCGATTGTGCCCTGGTTCATCTGGATGAGCACCTCAGTAGAGAAAGCCAAAAACTGACTGTCATGATATAGCGCGAGACTGATCAACCACTCGATGACTCAGCGGAATCTTTGCGATTCCTCCGCATTAACAAAGGACCGGTTTCCCGGTCACGTACGTACGCGCATCGTATTCGGATGAACGCGGAAGTACCAGGGGCTATATAGTAGCCCCACCGTCAAACTCCTATGGCTAAGTGAAAGTGTTAACGCTATATAGTCCGATTGCCTGGTTCGCCACGCTATCACCTCCTTAACGGACCAAGACGTTGGATCAAGTGTGATTACGCGCTTTTTGGAACACCCCCGCATTATATGCATGGGGGCTGAAGCCGACGACTGCATACTTTCAGGTTATATACATACATAAACGGCCGCACAGGAGGCACTATAATACTTTCGGGGAAAATTATAAACACAGCCTTTATAATCAAAATAGCATTGTTTTTACAATTCAGATACATGTCACTCGAACATGGTACTCTTCGAGCACTGAGCTTCTATTAAATAGGCGCCTTCTAGGACTTCTTCAAAGTAGTGATTGGCCGGGTCCTGGCCTCCCACCGGACCCCGGATTGCAATAGCGGTGGCCTCCATCCCTGCCCAATATGTTTTAACAAGGGCAAGAGCCATCCGCGCACCCTCTATGCACCGACCTCTTTACAGCATCGATATGCGACACAGCGCCAAGGAATTGTTGCACTAAACAAAAATAGTTGTTCGGCCTTGGTCCCTTCGGCCAAAGATGATCAACGACAGACCTCATAGCAAGCCCGGACAACCTATGGAGCTTGGCCCATGCGGCCATCTTTTCATTCAACGGCAGCGGGCGTGTTGGGGCACTAAACTGCGACCAGAACAACCTTTCCACCTCATGATCTTTCCGATCCTTGAAAATCTCAGTCGCATCAGCAACACTCTTTGCCAAGTCCGCATACGCGTCTGCAGCACTCATAAGTGATCCAGAGGGGCATACTTCGTATCTCTGAACTTCATCTACAACAAAAAGGGCCTCCCAGCCATGATATCTCCGGCTTCATGAAGCTCCTCCCGTATCCCTCTAATTTCAGAGCGAGTTTCCTTGGCTGCCTCCAAAGCCTTCTTCTGGTCAGCCTCTTTCGCTTGGCTTTCCTTATCAAGGAGCTCATAGCGGCCGGTGACATCTTTCAGCTCAACAACCATCTTAGCTATCTTATCTTCGCTCTAGCGATGAGAAGCCTGTTTGGCTTTTAACTCTTCGGCCGCCTTTAGGGCAGCCGCATCACTTCTCCTGGCTTGTTCCTTGGCTCGTTCAAGCTCCACCTGAAGGGTCTCCACGGCAGCAGCTCCATCTGCAGTAAGAGCATATTATAGATACTAGCATCAGGCTCCTCTTGATATTTGCTAACAAGCCAAAAATACATACCCTGGGCCTCGTCAAGCCGCTTGTTCACAAGCGCGATATCGGCGTCCACCATGTCAAGCTGTCGCTTCAGTTCGGCAAAATCAGCAGTCCAGTCAGTCGCCGGACTCTCAGCCACCTGCACATAAATGCAGCATGATCATTACCTGGGACTATGTGTCGGATTTAGGGTTCCGGCAGACCCTTGAGGTTCGAACACTGGGGTGCGTGCAGAGATTTCGCCTTCTACCTACCTGTTCCTCACCGAATCGCTAGGATCTAAACTACGAAAAGAACAACACAAGAGACACAGGGTTTATACTGGTTCAGGCCACCATTGTGGTGTAATACCCTACTCCAATGTGTGGTGTGGTGGATTGCCCCTTGGGATGATGATGAACAATACAAGGAAGAACAGCCTCGCGAGGGTCTGTTCTTGTGGTGGCGTTGTCCTTTGGAGGGGTTGATTCCAGATGCCCTATACTATGGTGGCTAGTCCTATTTATAGGCAAAGGCCCTGGGCCTCTTCCCAAATATTGAGCGGGAAGGGCACCAACAATTGGCCATTTTGAAGGGGAACATCTGGTACACTTATCCTGACTAAAGTTGGTCCTCGCCTGTCAAAGGCTCTGGTGGTGACGCCGGCTTGGGCTCTACGGTGACCTCCATCCTGCCATTGGACTGGTCTTGGTCTTGTTGCACCGAAATGGATGCCTTTGCTTGATGCTCTCGCCTGCGCTTGCTCCCCTTGCACCAAAGAGGAAAGGAGGACACTGCGCGGGATGGCGCCCGGCTGGCGCCCTTGGTCGTCATGGCTTGCATCATGGGCACCTCGCGAGGTACCCCGCCTTGAACTCTCCGCCTCCTCGTGAGCCAGCCTGATGAGGCCGTGCCTGAGGAAGCTCCTTGTCGTCCGCCCCGCGAGGCTTGGCCTCTCGCGAGGGTCTTGAGCTTGTGTTGATGAAGATGGGCCGTGCTGGGCCCCCTTTTGAGCCACGCCGCAGGCCGCAGGCAGGCAAGTCTGGGGACCCCCATTCCCAGAACGCCGACAGTAGCCCCCGGGCCCAAGGCGCACCCGGACTTGGCTGAGCACAGAGGCGAAAGGGCAAGTGAGAAGCGTCGCGGGCCCTAACAGCCTGCGGCCTTGGGTGCCGCGTGGCGGTTGATTGGACGTGGGCGTCTCCACTTCCCCATGACGCCTCGGTGACTGCACGAATTGACAAGTCCCTGCATGCGAAGCGAGTCATGATTACCTGCGGTCGTGGAGGCCGACGGTTGGCCTCCTCTAGCTTTAAGTATGGCATGCCGCGTGCCCTTCTAGTTCATCCCCTCTTGCTTCTCCTTCTTCCTCATGGCTCCGTCAAGGAAGTTCTCGGCCGCAGGGAAGGGAAAGGCCCGCCAGGCTGAGCCTGCCTCTCCCCTGCCCAAGCGCGGTCGAGGCCGCCCTCGCAAGCACCCTGTGGCCTCCACGGCGGCTTCCCGTGGCCGCGGAGGTGACTTCCCGCGTGGCAACGGGCGGCCAGCCGCGACCGGGGGGTGTGTTTCAGCCGTGCATCCCCCGAGGCCGCGCTCCCGCGCTGCGGAGGTGCTGCCGGAGTTTGTTGTGTGGTCGGCGGAGCCGACTGGCGCCCGGCTTCAGCTCCCTTGCTTCCTCCTAGGTGAGATCCCGGCTGGCGCCCCGGGCGGCCTCTGGCTCCAAGCAGATGGCTGCTGCAGCCGGGCCTCGTGGGCTTTGCTGGAGGTCTCCGCGGCCGGGAGCCTGGCCCTGACCCGCGGCTGGCAGACGTTTGCCTGCGCGCGTGGCCTGAGCCGCCGGTGCACCTTCCACTTCAAGTTCGACGGCGATGCCACCCTCTACGTGAGGGTGTTTGGGGAAGATGGTCGCCGCCCAGGGTTCCTCAAGCTTCACTAGCTCCTCTTCGGGCAGCGACTCTTCTAGCAGTGGCCGCAGTCAGCCTCCACGCCGTCGTGCCTGCTTGGAGGGTGGTAGTGGGTTGGCCCGCCGTCGCGCCCTGGTGAAGCGCGAGAGGGAGTCCGCTTGAGCTCCGGAGGCAGCTCGAGTCCTCCCTGAGGGCGGGTGCCTGGCGAGCTTCGCCTGATTTGTTCTTCCTTTTCCTTTTTCCTGCACAAAAAGACAGCAATGTGGGGCCCCGTGGGGGCATGTTTTGGTTACCGTTGTTAATCGTCGTACTGTTTCCGTTATTTTGGTATTGTTCCTTCCTGCCGTATGCCCGTGCTTAGGTAATCCCCAGCCTTAGCCGTGGGGCGACCGATCCAGGTCCTGTATTCGTGTTGCGGTGCCCGTGAGGCACAGACTGGAGGGGTGCTCCTGTAGTGGACCCAGGTTGTGAGGCCTTGACCGAAAGGACCGAAACACTCGCGAGGGCGCTTGGGCCGTCCCCTCGCGAGACCTTGCGCAAGAGAAATCGAGGCCGGAGGGCGAAAAGTCGAAGAGCCATAAGTCAAAAGATGGCGATAGTTTCAATAAAACTTCAAATGAGAATGAACTAGCCAACTGCAGAAAGCAAATGAAAAAGCCTCGTCCGGCACCTAGTCTAGTTTTTGACGTCTTCTCACCAGCGCGGAGCTAAGTGCTGCCACTGGACGTGGGAGGGAGCCCCAGGGCCTGAGGCCGGCGCTCCTGAGACTCCGGGGCGTGTACAGCCCAAACTCATTATTACGTGAGAGTGTCACGGGCGGCGAGCTTCACAGGCGTTGGCCTTCTTCACAGGCTCCAGGCCTTTCTTCGGGGAAGCAAGCTTCATGGGCATTGGCCCTCTTCACAGGCTCCGGGCCTTTTCCAAAACGCGACAGCTTCACAGGCACTCGCCTTCTTCACAGGCTCTGGGCCTTTTCCTAAAGGATAATCTTCACAGGCATTCGCCTTCTTCACAGGCTCTGGTCCTTTTCCAAAAAGATGACCTTCACAGGCATTCGCCTTCTTCACAGGCTCTGGGCCTTTTCTAAAAAGATGATCTTCACAGGCATTCGCCTTCTTCACAGGCTCTGGTCCTTTTCTAAAAAGATGATCTTCATAGGCATTCGCCTTCTTCACAGGCTCTGAGCCTTTTCCAAAAAGACGATCTTCACAGGCATTCTCCTTCTTCACAGGCTCTAGGCCTCTTACAAAAAGATGATCTTCACAGGCATTCGCCTTCTTCATAGGCTCTGGTCCTTTTTTAGGGGTAAAACCTCCGGAGGTGCTGGATGTTCCACGCATTCTGGATTGGCACCCCTCCTGAGTCTCCAAGCGCGCGGGGCCAGGCCTGGAAACATGAAAAACCTTGAACGGGCCCTCCCACATTGGAGAGAGCTTATGCAGTCCCTTCCTGGAGAGAACCCGCCTGAGCACAAGGTCCCCTACCTCAAGAGTCCTGGGGCGGACGTTGCGGCAGTGGTATCGCCGCAGCGCTTGTTGGTATCTCGCCGCTCGCAACGCGGCTTCTCGGCGACGCTCCTCCCCCAGCACGAGGTCCATCCCCCGCATGGCGTCCTGCTGCGCTTCGTCGAACGCTAGGACCCGTGCGGACCGACGTCTGACCTCGTGAGGGAGGACCGCTTCGGCTCCATAGACCAAGAAGAATGGGGTCTCTCCAGTCGGCTTGGTTGCGGTCGTGCGGATGGACCACAACACGGACTGAAGCTCGTCGTACCATCCTCTGCCGCACGCTTCCAGCTTCTTCTTGAATGTTCTGGTCTTGAGGCCCCTCAGGACCTCTGTGTTGGCCCGCTCGGCCTGGTCGTTGCTTCGGGGGTGCGCCACTGAAGCGTAGCATATCTGCGTTCCAAGGTTAGCACAGTATGTTTTGAAGAGGTTATTGGTGAACTGGGAACCATTGTCGGTGATGATGCGGTTCGGCACCCCGAACCGGCTCACGATGCCCTTGATGAACTTGACCATTGAACCCGCGAGGATGATGCGGACGGCTTCCACTTCGGCCCACTTGGTGAACTTGTCCACGGCGACGTAGAGGTAGCGATAGCCCCCTGGCGCCCGACGAAACGGGCCCAGGATATCAAGCCCCCAGACTGCGAATGGCCACGTGAGGGGTATGGTCTGCAGACCTCCCGCCGGCTGATGGATCTGTTTTGCATGGAATTGACAGGCTTCGCAAGCCTTTACCAGTTCGACAGCGTCATTGAGCGCAGTAGGCCAATAGAAGCCGCTGCGGAATGCCTTGCCCACGAGGGTTCTGATGACGAGTGGTGCCCACAGTCTCCACCGTGTATGTCCTCCAGCAGCTCTTTCCCTTGCTCCGTGGAGATGCAGCGTAGGGACACATCATTTGGTTACTTCCGGTAGAGTTCCCCATCCCTGATGCAGTATGCTATGGCTTGCCGCGCCACACGCTCCGCTTCCTCTTCCTTCTCCGGTAGGGTCCGTTGCGTTAAGTAACTCCGGAGCTTTGTGATCCAGCGCCCCTCCTGAGGCTCCATTGTCAGGAGTAGGTGCGCTCCTGAGGCTGGGCCACAGGCCGGGGCTCCCGAGGTAGGTGGCCCGGGGAGCTCCTCCCGAGGCTGCGCCGTGTTTGATAGCGATGGCATGGCCGAGGGCTTGAAGAGCCGCTCCTCGAAGACGCCAGGCTCCTGAGGTAGCCGCCTGGATGCTCGTTTGGCGATGTCATCGGCCTCCTGATTGGTGCCACGGGGCACATGCTGCAACTCCAACCCCCAGAACTGCTTTTCCATCCTGCAGACCTCCGCAAGGTAGGCCTCCATGTGCTCATCTCTTGGCTCGTATACCTTGTTGGAGAAATTGATGAGGAGCTGTGAGTAACCCTTGATGGTAAGGTGCTTTACCCCTAGGGCAGCCGCGGCCTTCAAGCCTGCTATCAGGCCTTCATACTCTGCTATGTTGTTGGAGACCTTTTCGCCTTGCTAGAAACAGAGATGCACGGCGTAATAGAGCTTGTCCTGAGTGGGAGATATGAGCACCGCCCCAGCCCCAGCGCCCTGCCTGGAGAACGCTCCGTCGAAGTACATGACCTAGCCTTCTGGCGCCTCGCTTCCTAGGGAGGGGGATCGATCCTCGCCGGCCTTGAGGCCCGGCGCCTCCGTCCATTCGGCCACGAAATCTGCTAGCGCGGCCCCCTTGATGACTCTGGTCGTGCTGAATTCGAGCTGAAATGCTTGCAGTTCAATGTTCCACTCGGCGACCCTTCTGGCTGAGTTAGGGCTCCTGAGCACTCTTTCCAAGGGGTATGCTGAGACAACCTTGATAGGGTGACCCTGAAAGTAGTGCTGCAGCTTGCGCGAGGCCACCAGTAGTGCGAGGAGGGGTTTCTGAGGCATGGGGTACCGTGCCCTGCATCCCGCAACACCATGCTGACGAAGTACACTGGGTGCTCGACAAGGCTTGGAGCATCGGTGCTGGTGGCGTCCTCCGGAACCCGTGGTGCCTCCTGAGGTGGTGGAGCCTCCAGAAGCTGGTTGCCTGGGGGAAGGGCCTCTCCCGCTCCCGGTGCGTTCCCCTGCGGCGGCTGATCTTCCTCAATTGTGGTACTGATCTCTGCGAGTCCTTTTTGGTCCCGCTTTGCCTTGGCACGGGTAGCTGCCGTGGCCTTGGTCCGACGCTCCTCCCTAACCGCCACCAGAACCACGCTGGCGGAGTAGGGAGTGGCGGCGAGGTAGAGTACCAAGGGCTCTTGAGGGCGTGGGGACACCATCACCGGAGGGCTGGTTAGGTATCTCTTGATATCTTGGAATGCCTTGTCGGCCTCTTTAGTCCATTCAAAGGGCCCCTTTTTCTTCATCAGCTGGAAGAAAGGCAGCGCTTGCTCCCCTAACCTGGAGATGAAGCGCCTCAGCGCAGTCACGCGCCCAGTGAGCTTCTGCATCTCTCTGAGGGTCTTTGGAGGGCTCATGTCCTCGACCGCCTTGACCTTTTCTGGGTTGGCCTCGATGCCTCGGTGGGACACGAGGAAACCCAAGAGCTTGCCCGAGGGGACTCCAAACACACACTTCTGCGGGTTGAGCCGCAGGCTCACTGCGTTGAGGTTTGCAAAGGTTTCCTCTAGGTCTTGTATCAGGGTCTTGGCCTCTCGAGACTTCACTACAATGTCATCGACGTAAGCTTCCACATTCTTCCCAAGTTGCAGGCCCAAGGTGATGTGCATGAGCCGCTGAAAGGTTGCCCCATGTTGCGCAGTCCGAAGGGCATGCATCTATAGCAGTACACCCCACACGGGGTCAGGAAGGCCATCTTCTCCACGTCTTCCACTGCCATCTTGATCTGATTATACCCGGAGAAGGCATCCAAGAAGCATAACAGGTCACACTCAGTGGTGGAATTGATGATCTGATCGATGCGCGGGAGCGGGAACGGATCTTGCGGGCATGCTTTGTTGAGGTTGGTGAAGTCGACACACATGCGTTCCTTCCCTCCCTTCTTTGGCACAACCACAGGGTTGGCCAACCAATCTGGATATCGGACCTCGCGAATGACCCCCGCGGCTTCTAACTTGCGGGTCTCCTGGATGATGAAGGCCTGCTTTTCAGTGGACTGCCACCTTGCTTTTTGCTTCACGGGGCGCACGTTGGGGCACACATTGAGGTGGTGCTCGATCATGCCCCATGGGATCCCTGCCAGCTGATCGGGCTCCCAAGCGAACACCTTCTTGTTTGCACGCAGGAACTTGACTAGGGCCTCCTCCTACTCGGGCCCGAGATGGGCGCCGATGGTGAAAGTGGCGCCAGTGGACCCGTCCTCGTCGACGGGTAGCTGCTTGGTGTCCGCCTTGTCTTGGATGAACAACTGTTTCTTCTTGGCTGGTGCAGCCCCCTTGGGCTCAGGGCCCCCCGCGTCGGCGGGCTATGCTGATGCCGCCGTCTTGAAGGCGAGCTCGACCGCTCGCAGCGCATCCCCGGCGTCCCCGAGCACGGTGAGGACTCCGCTACTCCCGGGCATCTTCATGAGGTTGTATGCTCGGTGAGTCGCGACCATGAATTGGGCCAGTGCTGGGTAGCCGAGGATGGCGTTGTAGGGGAGGCCGATGAGGGCGATATCAAAATCGACCAGCTCCGTGCGGAAATTGTCGTAGGTGCCGAAAGTTACTGGGAGCCGGATCTGTCCCAAGGAGCTGGAAGACCCGCCCCCGACGCCCATGAAGGGCCGGCTGGGTTGCAGCCGCTCCCGAGGTATGCGGAGGAGGTTGAAGGTCTCGACTGAGAGCACGTTGAGGCCCGCGCCACCGTCGATGAGGGTCTGGAGACAGCCACCTGGCAGATGGTGGGGGTGCATAGCATGGGAAGTGCACCCGAGCAGGCCAACTTGGAGGGGTGGTCCTCCGAGCTGAAGGCTAGCCCTGGGAGCCCCCTGCCGCGCAGAGGCGGCGCCGACCCGACGGATGAACGGCTTGACATGGTGACTGGAGGGCAGCGCCTGCGAGCCGCCCAGGAGGGCCGTGACGACCGGGGAGGCCGGCGTGGCATGGTGGGCGAGGAAGAGGTCACGCGGCACTTCCCAAGAGGCCACGGAGGGATGCAGGGGTGATACTCGCTGCTCATTACCCGCTGGGCCGGTGGCGGTGTTGACGGCAAGCGACGGGGAATGACGAGGGCGCCCGCTGACGGGAGCCATCTGGGCGACTCGAGCGGCGAGAGCAGCCCGACGAGCATCAGACATGGATGCGACGGTCGGAGAAGAGCAGGGCGACGGAAGACGAATTCCGGTGCACCCCTACCTGGCGCGCCAAATGTCGGATTTAGGGTTCCGGCAGACCCTTGAGGTTCGAACACTGGGTGCGTGCGGAGATTTCGCTTTCTACCTACCTATTCCTGACCGAATCGCTAGGATCTAAACTACGAAAAGAACAACACAAGAGACACAGGGTTTATACTGGTTCAGGCCACCATTGTGGTGTAATACCCAACTCCAATGTGTGGTGTGGTGGATTGCCTCTTGGGCTGATGATGAACAATACAAGGAAGAACAGCCTCGCGAGGGTCTGTTCTTGTGGTGGCGTTGTCCCTTTGGAGGGGTTGATTCCAGATGCCCTATACTATGGTGGCTAGTCCCATTTATAGGTAAAGGCCCTGGGCCTCTTCCTAAATATTGAGCGGGAAGGGCGCCAACAATTGGCCATTTTGAAGGGGAACATCTGGTACACTTATCCTGACTAAAGTTGGTCCTCGCCTGTCAAAGGCTCTGGTGGTGACGCCGGCTTGGGCTCCACGGTGACCTCCATCCTGCCATTGGACTGGTCTTGGTCTTGTTGCACCGAAATGGATGCCTTTGCTTGATGCTCTCACCTGTGCTTTCTCCCCTTGCACCAAAGAGGAAAGGAGGACCCTGCACGGGCTGGCGCCCGGCTGGCGCCCTTGGTCGTCGTGGCTTGCGTCATGGGCACCTCGCGAGGTACCCCGCCTTGAACTCTCCGCCTCCTCGTGAGCCAGCATGATGAGGCCGTGCCTAAGGAAGCTCCTTGTCGTCTGCCCCGCGAGGCTTGGCCCCTCGCGAGGGTCTTGAGCTTGTGTTGATGAAGATGGGCCGTGCTGGGCCCCCTTTTGAGCCACGCCGCAGGCCGCAGGGAGGCAAGTCTAGGGACCCCCATTCCCAGAACGCCGACACTATGATCCTCTGTTTTCCGCCCCTGGACGGCAACCAGAGTCTCAGGGGCTACTATCTATATAGAGCACACCTAGCGTGTGCGGTACCGTAAAAAATAAGTAAATCATTTTGCATACCTCAAAGCCTCTTAGCAGGCTCATAAAAGCTTCATTCAATTCGCTTTTGGTGGATGAAATCCTCTCAACCACTGTACCCATTAGGGTACAATGCGCCTCAGAGATAGCCACTTGCTCCAGAAGACCCATCAGTGTATCCGGCTGTGCACCGGACGATCCCGGACTCTTTCTGTTGCTCTCCTTTGGAGCCAAATACTCCGGACTTCAGGCAGCTGAAGAGTTAACTTCTGGCCTTGGCGGATCAGGAGAAATCCTTTGTGACGACACCTCAGGGCCGTCCACCCCATGAGGCAAGGAGGCAGGAGGAGGCGTCTCGCTCTCCATCATCTCTGGAAGAAGATCCCCCGAAGACGAACTCTGTTGAGAAGGGCTGCGAGACGGACTACAAGATATATGTCTTGGTTATTATTCTCAGAGATGAAGCAGGATATATTTACCAAATTACTTTTTGATCCACTTACAGCTCGGTTGAAGGCTAGCCCCCTTGCGGGCACTGTGCGGTAAGGACGCCCTTCGGGGCAGGGCCCCCTGGTGAGGACCTCTTCCCTCGTTTGGAAGCCTCTGTTTCTAAGTCTTCAGGGGCGGCCCTTTCCTTCCCGTGAGGAGGGGGGATTTTAGATTCACCTCCAAGATTATCCTCCTTCGCGGAGGCACTTACTCCCCTAGTTTTGATGTGTAAAGTATGAAGCCCGCCTGTGGCTTCTCTATTCCTCCCCTCATCTTCTCCTGATGGCACCTGATATGGTGCGCGCTCAAGCATCCTAGTTAATAAAGGATCCGGCAAGCCTTCAGGAAGGGGGGCCGAACACCTGATCCTCTTCGCCTTTCTTATCCAGCCCTGGCCGAGAGCAATTTTTCAGCATGATGTTGTAACAAATATAAAGGACGGCATGTTTGATCGCGGAATTACTTACTTGGGTATCCGGACGGTTGTAGTTCATACCCGCATCCTCGATGGTGTCCGCACACTTTATTCGTGATCCGTAGAACACTCCATACATCCCTTCGAGCGTCATGCTGAAAAATTGTTGAATAGTTCGCGGTCCTTCCGGGTTGAACTCCCACAATGAACTAGCATTACTTGCATTACCTTGACGAGACTGATATCCCTCTCGAGGAGATCTCGAATGCGGCTTTGCAATGTGATCACATCATTAACTGGCCCCCAGTCCAGCCCCTTGTTGACCCATGACGCCAGTTGAGACAGAGGGCCCGGGCGGAAGACAGGGGGGCCGCCCGCTTGGTACCTCGAGGAGTTGTGATGTAAAACCACTCCCGTTGCCATAAATCGGACACCTCCGGGAAGGAACCCTTTGGCCACGGGGCATCAGCGCCTTTGCTTATCGTGGCACCTCTGCACTCTGCGTGTCGCCCATCGATCATCTTCGGCTTCACATTGAAGGTTTTGAGCCATAGGCCGAACTGTGGGGTGATGCGGAGGAAGGCCTCACACACGACGATAAACGACGAGATGTGAAGGATGGAATCTGGAGCTAGGTCATGGAAATCTAACCCGTAGTAGAACATGAGTCCTCTCACAAAGGGATCAAGACTAAAACCTAGCCCTCGGAGGAGGTGGGAAGCAAATACGACACTCTTGTTGTGTTCAGGAGTGGGGATGACCTACCCTTGAGCAGGCAGCCTGTGTGGGATTTCGGCGGTGAGATACCTGGCCTCCCTAAGCTTTCTTGATGTCCTCCTTTGTGCCACAGGAGGCCATCCACCGGCCTTGAAGGTTGGATCCGGACATGGTTGAAGGTCCGAAGCGCTTAGCTTGAGCCTTGGGTATTGGAACTCTAGGTGGGGGAAGGGAAGGATCGAGCGTGGGAAGAAAAGAACTGGCCTTGGCCCCTTTATAAAGAGGACGAATATCAAGCGTCCCCCGCGTGGCCGTCTGGAACTTGCCTAAAATCGAGGAGTCATATTAACAAGCGCGGTTGCGTTACCGACACCTGTATTGATGAGAATCCCGCGATAAGGGGAACATGATCTCTGCTTCGACAAGACGTGCCAATAGAACTGACTCGCAACACGTGCAGTGGTTGGTTGAGAAAAATGGTTCAAATAATGACTAGTCTGTGGCGTGATGTCACGCTATGAAAAGTTGCCAGCAAATTAGATTTGTGGAATATTGTGCTCTCTGCTATGGTATGTGCAATTTGTTTTGCAGATCCGGACATGATCCTTGTGTTCAAAATCTTCTATGAAGTATTCGGAGAAGGAACCCGCCTTGCAATGCCGAAGACAATCAGCGCGCGGGACTCATCGTCATTGAAGCCTGGTTCAGAGGCTACTGAGGGAGTCCGGGATTAGGGGGTTCTCGAACAGCCTGACTATATACTTTGGCCGGACTGTTGGACTATGAAGATACAAGATTGAAGACTTCATCCCGTGTCCGCGTGGGACTCTCCTTTGCGTGGAAGGCAAGCTTGGCAATTCAGATATGTAGAAATCCTTCTCTGTAATCGACTCTGTGTAACCCTAGCCCCCTCCGATGTCTATATAAACTGGAGGGTTTAGTCCGTAGGACAACAACAATCATAATCATAGGCTAGCTTCTAGGGTTTAGCCTCAACGATCTCGTGGTAGATCAACTCTTGTAATAGTCATATCATCAAGATCGATCAAGTAGGAAGTAGGGTATTACCTCCATCGAGAGGGCCCGAACCTGGGTAAACATTGTGTCCCCCGCCTCCTGTTACCATTAGCCTTAGACGCACAGTTCGGGACCCCCTACCCGAGATCCGCCAGTTTTGACACCAACACCCACCCGCGTAGGGGCACCAGCCCACCTCTAACTTCGGCAAATAAAATGTTACTTGTTTTTACTTTGGCCTTTTTCTTGCACTAAATTTTGTGATGGATCATTTTTTGATGCACTAAAACTAAATGTTAATTGTTTTGTATGCATGTCTACGGTTCCATGAACTAAATGAGTTGCATGCTTCCATGAAGTAAATTAGTTTGTATTTCCTAGTTGCATGTCCATAGTGGGTTTGCATGGGGCTCCTAGTTGCATGTCCATGGTTTGGCCAATATTTTGAAGATGGTGTGTGTGGTGATTGGTGTGTAGCAACCCGGGCTCATAGCAACCCATAGCAATACACAAATAATAAGGAAGAACAACCCATAGCAATCTACAAATAATAGCACAAAACACACAATATATATAGTAGCATAACGATTGAAACCCATAGTTCCACGATAGCCTTACAACTCCATGATAGCCTTACAACTTAAAATACTAATACAACTTAATAATAGTAGCATAATGATTACAACTTAAAAAAACTAATGCAATAGATATATAGCAAGCTAGATAGATCGGGGGGCACCAAACGCGGGTTCTTCTTCGGGTTCTTCTTCTCCTCTTCCTCCGGGTGAACAACGCCACCTCGCTCCTCCGGGCGCCGCCCTTCACTCCTCCCCGTTGTTGATGGGGTACGGGAGCGTGTGCACAAGGCCGTTGTTGGGGAAGATGCTATTGAAGTCGGTGAAGATATTATAGGTGGTGAAAGCTATGAACTCACAACCAACCCAATATGCTCGCCCGAGGAGATGGAAAGCATCGAAAGGGTTAGTGAACGTGGCGAGGAGAGCCGCGGGGGAGGTACATCCTCAAGATGGTACATCCGAGGAGAGCCGCGGGGGAGGTGGCGGAACCGGCCGCAAGGAAGAACTCCGTTAACTCCCTTGCGCCCCTCCACCTGGAGATCGGCCAAACCCTAAGGATTCTCTCTACATACACTCCGGCCGGGTAGAGACTTTCCGGCACGGTTGGGGGGAAGCGGTAGGTGGGGGCGTCATACTGCATGGTGGCGGGGTGGCTCGAGGGCTCGATCGGGTTTGATGGAGAAAAAGGAGGGCAGAGGAGGCAGAGAATGGGGTATGATGGATGAGGAGGGAGAGGACGACGATAGTGCACGGCTTAAATAGCCTAAGTGCAACGTGGTTTCACCCTGTAGAAACCCTAGAAATAATGGGCGGGCCGCGTTTGGTGGGCCCCCATGAAAGTGTGTACACGAGCATGGGAAACGGGCTACGACGCTTCTGTGCCACTGGTCGCGGGTCAAGGGGGACGGGCTCACGCATGCGTCTGTGTCGTCGTGGGTCAAGGGGACACGCCTGCCCCGGGTTCTCTGCGTGTGCCGCCCATGCATGCATGCCATAGCCCATTAATTTTCCCATCTTGCTAGGTCCTGGCTAGAGGGCAACGTTCGGTCGATGGGAGACGTGAAAATAATGGACACCTTCTTTTGCCATCTTGTAAAGGGCAGCACGTCGTTTGAACTGCATCAATAATCATGCCATTATTGTGTCGTTCGAAGAGGAGCACGCCATGCACCGTTGGATTTTTGGTTGTCTTCATCGGGGTCTGGCTACTGCATTGTGGCCGGGTGCATGCTTTGATGCGATGCTGCACTGGTGCTAATGGTAGGCATGCGACAACTTACTGCGTCAATAGGGGTGGCGGAGCAGGGCATGCATGCCACGGGTAGGCAGGGGCACGCATGCAACGATGGAAAGGGCATTGCGTAGGCTTGGTCCATGCACCGCGTCAACTCATGTTGTTTGATTCAAATGAATGGTCCTGATGCCCCAACGAGAGAGGCTGATCCAAAACCCACTGATTCAACCAATCAGTGCGTCTCATGCGGATCGATGCACACTGATTCAACCAATCCGCGTGTCTCATGCGGATCGATGCACACTGTAGCTAACCCTAGCGCCTGATCTCAACCATCCACACACAACGATCGACGACCCGGTAGTGTGCGGGCTTTTGAGGGGTTTTGAGAGGTTTTGACTGATTAGGGTTGAGCATAACTAATTCAAAAAAGCAAAAAAATATATAACTTGCGCACATAGTCTTATTATGTCGTATAGTAACAAGAAAAAATATAAATATGGTTTACATACATTTTTACGAAAAATCTTTCACTAAATTGTCATTCGAACAATGTAGTATGGAGTTCAAGGGAGAGAGTAGTGGGCACCCGAGAGTAGGTGGGGTTTTGAAAATGAAAAGTGTGAAAACCTCACCAAAACTTCATTTTGGATTGACTAAGAAAGATCTTAACTTACTTTTCTCATTTTCATGTTTTAAACTTGTTTTATATATAATTTTCTATTAAACCTTGATTTTTCAAAAAGAAAAGAAAATAATAGAAAATCAATTCAATAAATAGTGAGACTTTAGATTTACACGATATAGGTAGAATACATGTGTAGAAAAATTATTTGGCTGCTTAGACAAGGTGCCAAAAGAACTTGCTTAAATATGAGGCCGTTTACCATACCTTTGGAGGTCATTTGAAACACACTTTTCATGACTATGAGTTCAACTTACCAAAAGGGCTCGGATTGATCAGCAAGCAAACATATTTCAGTTGTGGTACTTTAGATAGCATTAAAACATCAATACCCCATCCCTAATTCAAATTTGAGCCCAAATTTGAATTTAAAACAATGACACAAATATTATCTATTATTTTATTTGGCTGGTTTAGACAAGGTACCAGCAAACAAGTTCGAATAGAAATACAGGGATACATAGTGACTACTAGTACGCACCAAGTTACAAATATTATTACATGACACAAATTTTCAAACTGTTCTCTATTCTACAACTCCCTACCACGTCGTGTGCCCTTCTTCGCCTTAGCACTTCTTGCTTTTGGTTCTACTACACACACAAGTTCACTGATCATCTTGGTTTTCTTCACTGGTCTTTCCAGCACCTCGCCAATACCCTCGAGATCAGTGTCTTCAGTCTGAATGTTGACAGCAGTTTCAGTTTCTTCGGTGTGTACCTCAACATGGGTTTCTTCAATCTAAACCTCGACAGGCTCAGGTTCAGTTTCAACCTCGAGAGTAGTTTCTTCAGTCTGAATGTTGACTGCAATTTCAGTTTCTTCGGTGTGCACCTCCACATCAGTTTCTTCAGTTTGAATGTTGACTGCAAAAGGATTTTCTTTAGTCTGCTCAGGCTCAGGCACACTTCTCTTCTTTTTACAGCCATTGACTCTTGATTTTTTTGTTGGCCAACACTGTTCAATAGCAAGGGGTTGACTTGCTCGCTTCCTCCTGGCCATTGGAAATTGTTATAGATATAGTAATTGGAAAAAAGCACCAAATCAAAACACAGACAAATAAACAAGAACATACTTTGGCTTATCAGGAGTGTAACGGCATTTGACAGATCCCACTCTGTGCCCAAGTTCTTGGCACAACTTGCATGTGTTTTTGTTACCTTTTTGGGCCCTTTTTGGCTTTCCATCTTTCTTTCCCTTCTTACTACTCCCACCTGTCTCAAACCATGCCTTGAATCTACTCTGTTTAGGCCTGCCAACCTTTCTTTTCATCAAGGGAGGACACATGGAAAATTCAATCTCCACTTCAGGCCACTGAGACTGATCTGTAAGTGCTGGAATTGGAGTAGCATATGCAGCTTTGAATCTTGCTACCGAACAATATTCATGCAAATATGGGTGCATGTTTATCTTTGCTTGGGATGCTAAGAAAAGAATGGCATGCTCACATGGTTTACCAGTGTGTTGCCACTCGAGGCAAGTACAATCATGCAATTCAGTGTTAACAACATGTCTCCTTCCAGTTTTGTTATCTCTAACTTCAGCACCCCAAGGTGAAGATTTTTCAACAAACAAATGTGAAAGACATCTGCTCCTATTGACCACCTGTTGTACCACTGTTGAAAGCTTATCACCTTGCAGACAATCACCTATCCTTCTTCTCAATTCCCACATCCGCATGAGCATGATCCTGATTTGGTCAAACATGTCATGCACAGGCAAATCTTTTAACTCCTTCACCTTGTTGTTGAAACTCTCTGCCAAATTGTAATTGATGTGGTCACACTTGATGGTAGTTTTGAATGTTGACTTGTACCATAACAAAGAATGGTAGGTGTTCAGCCATGGACCAAACTCATCGCATGCTGCCATTATCTTATCAAGATGATATTTGCCTGTCTGTCTAGTGTAAGATCTTCTTGCTGGCCACATGCGCCCAAATTCTTCTCCTCTAAATTTTTTGATCAAATTCATCCACAAATGACCGAAGCACTCCCTCTGCTCAGCATGTAGGAAAACATTTTTCACTGAATTTTCCAGCCCCTTACATGCAACTGTGTGTATAGCCAAAGGTGACACTGGCCCTAGGCATCTTTTCAACTGGATCATGAACCATGTGCATGAAGCTTCTGTTTCTGACTAAAACAAGCCAACAGCAATAGGAAACATCCAGTTGTGTCCATCTAGAGCATTGCATGCTGCCAACTGACCATTCCACTTGCCTGTCAAAAATGATGAGTCTATGCTCAAATATGGACAGCACCCTGCTTTGAAGCCACCGATGCAAGGCTTCAAAGCCATAAAAACATGGAGAACCTAACTTCACCTTTGGCTGATACCTCAGTATCTATCTCCAAAACACTGCCAGGTGACCTCTTTTCCACCTTTGCTTTGAAGTTGTAAAGCATCCTAAATGTATTTTCCCAATCACCATATAAATTTTTCATTGCCCTTTGTTTTGCCTTCCACATTGTGGTATATTTTAGTTTAATGGGGTACATCTTTTCAAAGCCTACTTTGAGTTTCTTGGCAGTAGTGTTTGGTGTTTTGTCTAAAATTGGGGTGATCTTTTTTGCAACCCAAAGTTGTGATGTCATGGTTGATACTCTCTGTGAACTTGTAATACAAGTATGTTGATTGGGGATTTGGTTAACCCTGACAGTACTTCCATCATGTTGCAGTTTAGCAGATATGTACCACTTGCAAGGCTTGACACTACCATAAAATCATCTGCACCTCACATAAAACTTCTTTCTATCAGTCCAAATAGTCTTGGCATCAAACTCATGTTTCACTGCAAAAGTCTTGAAACACATCCTAAACTCCTTCATGCTTGGGAACAACTTGCCTACTTCAATGACAGGGCTTTCTTTGTCATACACATGCACCAGCTCATCATCATGTGCATCATCTACTTCATCTGCAGCTTGTTCCATCAACATTAGCAGGCAAACTAGATTCGCCCCTCTCCTGCTTCTCTCTGTCATCGACTGGAATGCCAAAAAGTTTGGCCATCTCAATGTCAGGCATTAGTGCAATGACCAAATCAGTAGGCTCATCTAATTCAACTACATTCCAATCAATAGTTGCTGCAGTTTCAGTTTTAGTTCCAGTCACCTGTCCCTCTTTGGCTATTACAGTAAGTTCAGTACACATGGGAATCAATGGCCTCTGTGTAGCCCAATCATCATCTACCATCTGCGCAGCCAATTGTGATGGCACATATCCAACCTTCAAAAAAAATATTCAGATCAACGAGCTCAGCAAAAGAATTAACCCGTTTGCTTGTCCAACCATTTTGCCGGTCGATTTCTTCAACAATTTGTTCACCATCTTCTATTCTCACATACTCTCCTTTCCAATTATCAAACCGCAACAGTGATACTTCTTGCTCTGGACCCCAAACAATATGTTCCCCAATTTTTTCCACCCATTTTGTTCACTTCCTTCTCTCCCATGTTCTGTAGAACTTGTAGATCAATCTCTGTAAACTCAACCTCCCATTTAACAATTGTGTCTCTCTCAATGTTCTGAATGTTACCATCAACTATTTTTGCCTTTGATGGAAAGAAATTGACCGTCAATTCCAAGGTCCGAGCGGCAGCATCCCCTCTGTCAGTGGCAGACAGTGTGAGCCCATGAGAAAGAGTAGACGAGGCCCTAATTGCATGCAAAATTGGATCGGAGAGAGGCGCATTACCTATTCGAAGTTGAATCTGGTGGCTCCATCTCAGTATGCCCATGGGCTCCCCTCACAACCTATCGATTCAACAAGCGAAAACAGAGGAAACAAGCTGAGATCAACGGGCCCGAGAGAGGAACGGGAGGGCGACTAGGGTTCTCACTCACCATTTTCTGAGGACGAAGGCTCCGCCGCCGTTGAGAACGAGGGCTCCGCCGCCTCCATCGAGAACGCAAGATCCACCGCCACCGGAGAAGAAGGGGGGGCAGAGTGGTAGGCCCGACACGGTCGGGCGGCAGGGCACGGTCAGCTGTTTTGAGGAGCAATTAAATTGGACCCACATGTCCAAACATAAACAGGCATGGTTGGCAACCAATTGAACCACATTTAACACCCCATGTGGCCCTGGGCTATTTACACACTCAAATGTGTCACATCACAACCATTCATTCCAACAACATCGCACTCTTTCCAATTCACCTCAAAGACGTCGCACAGGAGCTATTGGGCCGTAAAAAACAGAGGAGGAGCACACATGGCCACGAGGGCAAGCCCCGATGCTGCGCCCCCTCCTATAAAGCCGCCCTGGGCCTCACCCTAGGGTTTCTCTCCTTCCCTCTCTTCCCTCTGCGCCGCCGCCTCTCCACAAATCCCCACTCGCGCCCTGCCCCGCTGCTTCCAGGAGCCATGGTCAGTGAGACCACGAGCTTCCCTCTAGCATAGGAGCTCCGCCGACCTCCCTCCTCGCGCCTCCGAGCACCGCCATGCTGTCTCGGTTCCATTCCGACGCCAAGGCGCGCCCAAGGATCACCAACCCCCTCGATGTCCTCTTCCTCCGCTTCGCCTTCTTCAGGGATCGGGGAAACGCCAAGTTCGGCGAGCTTCCTCGCCGCCTTCTTCGTCTTCAATCAAGGCCAGGAGCCAGAAGGACCCAAGGCCGACGCGATCGAATTCTTCACGACATCGTCTTCTTTGCTTCCTCTTCTTCACCGACCCGAACACCTCCGCAACCGGTGCCTCCTCGCGCCTCTATGGTCGCGCTTCCGACCTCGTCTTCTTGTCCCGAGCCCTTGGTGAGAGCCGCTCCTCCCCATCTCTCTCTCTGGTTTGATTCATTGCGGTAGCCGCCGATCCCATCGTGTCCGAGGCCATGTCCGTTAAGTACGACCATGGCAACGAGCTCGAGCTCGTGTTCTAGGCTGCTAGCCTCTGCTTGTGTCACATGTGCATGCATCCACACTCATCACTCACGCTCGTAGCACACGCCATCTCGCTCGCCAGCCCCGTTGCCCTGCTTCACCCGCCACTATTGTTGCTCCTGCCTCGCCTGACTGTGCGCCGAAGCCGAGACGAGTTCCAGCTCGAAGCTCGAGCTTCGGCGTCCTTACTCCGCTCCCTGCATGAACACGCGCACCCTCACCTATTTCCGCACCCCCGCTGGTGTCTCTGCTGCTGCAGAAGCCGCTGCCTTTGGTCGGCACCGTCATCGTCGGTTGTCGTTGTGCAGCCATAGTCAAACTCGATCGGCTGAAAGATGCTCAAAGGGGCCAGGGAGCTCTTTGTATCACGAACACACAGCCAGCCGGGCTGGTCAGCACGCATGCTCACGACCGAGAGATCTTGGGATTAAAAACCAGGGAGCCACAAATCCATTTTCCCATGTGTATTGTTTTTTTTCAACCGTGCACATCTAGCCGCTTAGGCCTCATTCGCTTATTGTTTTTTTTCAACCGTGCACATCTAGCCGCTTAGGCCTAATTCGCTTCTAGGCCACTGCACTGTACTGAAATCCGGCCTGCGCATATTTTTTTCCCACTCTGTGTATTTTAGCTTTTTCCAGTGCGTTCTTCTTTACAGTAATGTCATCAGTTTAAAATGCTCATAACTAAATATCCATGCATCCAAATGAAACATGTCATATATGCATCTTGCTCAATTTTTCTTATTCTTTAACAATATGCAACTTTCATCCCTTTTAAAAATGACTAAAATTGTTGTTTGCATTGTTTTGCACAAATGACATGTTAAAATAGTTTATTTCATAACTTATTAGCCGTAACTCCGAATTTAATAAAATTTATATGTAAATGTTGTGGAAAATGCATAGATTAACTTGCTGCACTTTATTTTTCTGTTTAACAACATTAATATTGTGTGTAGGGCAGAAAAGTACCAAATTCGAAATATGCATATGAGGATTTGCCGGAATTGTTGTTTGTTGTTCCGGACTCATTTAAACTTGCCTAGATAGGTAGTTTTATTATGCTTCACCTCTTGCCATATTAATCAACATTTAATATTGTTGGGTACCTAAACGGGAGCAAACTAAATAATTGAATGTGGTGTTTCGTCAATATGCAACTTGTTGCATATTGAGATCCACTTAACTTGTGGTATTGTTTGTTGCATTTTGCCATGCCATGCCTCATTCAACTGAACATGCATCAACTTGGTTGTGCATCATGTCATGTTTATGTGTTGTGTGTTTACCATGTTGTTTGCTTCTTTCAGTTTGTGCTTCTTCTCGATAGTTCCTGTTTCGTTGTGATCGTGAGTATTTGTTCGTCTATGCTTTGTTCGGCTTCGCCCGTTCGTCTTCTTCATGGACTCGTTCTCCTTCCTAGCAGGATTTCAGGCAAGATGACCGTTACCCTGGATCTCACTACTATCATTGTTATGCTAGTTGCCTCGCTCTATCGCTATTCTGCGCTACCTATCACTTGTTTACCATGCCTCCCAAATTGCCATGTCAGCCTCTAACCTTTTTCACCCTTCCTATCAAATCGTTGTTTGGCTAAGTTACCGCTTTGCTCAGCCCCTCTTATAGCGTTGTTAGTTGCAGGTGAAGTTGAAGATTGCTTCATGTGGGAACAGGATTATGTTGGGATATCACAATATCTCTTATTTAATTAATGCATCTATATACTTGGTAAAGGGTGGAAGGCTCGGCCTTATGCCTGGTGTTTCCGTCATACCAGTGTTATGTTCCTTGATTTTGCATCCCTAACACGGTGTGGGTTTATGGGCCCCTCTTGACAGTTCCCTTTGAATAAAACTCTTCCAGCAAGGCCCAACATTGGTTTTACCATTTGCCCATCATAATTACTAAACTTGATATTAGATTTCATGCATAGGGAGTTAGCGCTACCCGAGGAGTAATTCTACATAAACAGGGGGGCCACTGCTGATGGTGTTGGTCCCAAACTAGAGCACTATGTGGGGCCGCCCCGGGGCAACCTGGGCTATTTTGGCACCTGTACGCGTAGCTCATCCGTCGTGGCCTGAGACGAGATACGCGCGACTACTATTAGGGTGTCGGCACGTCGGGAGGTCCTGCTGTACTTGTTTTACCATTGTCAAAATGTCTTGTGCACCAGGACCCCGAGTCTGATCGGATGTCCCGCGATGGAGGATCGTCTCCGCGGATCATGAGCTTATAATGGGCTAAGTTGGGACAACCCTGCAGGGTTTAAACTTTCGAGAGCCATGCCCACAGTTATGTGGCAGATGGGAATTTGTTAATACCCGGTTGTAGGGAACTTGACACCAGACACGAATTAAAATACACCAACCGCATGTGTAACCATGATGGTCTCTTTTCAAGTGGGTCGATAAGAGAACATGGTGGGGTTATGTTTGAACGTAAGTAGTTCAAGATCACCTCTTGATCATTACTAGTTTGCAACCTTTTGCGTAGCTTCTCATCTATTCCTTGTACTCGTAAGTTAGCCACCATATCATGCTTAGTCGCTTGCTGCAGCCTCACCACTTATCCATTCCATACCCATTAAGCTTTGCTAGTCTTGATACCCATGGTTATGGGTTTGTTGAGTCCTCGTGGCTCACAGATTACTACAACAACAGTTGCAGGTACAGATAATGTGATGATCATGACGTGAGAGCGATGTTTACTTCTTTTGGAGTTCTTCTTCTGCTTCTTCTTTGATCAAGGGATAGGTTCCAGGTCGGCAGCCTGGGCTAGCAGGGTGGATGTCGTTTGAGTTTCTATTTGTGTTTCATCCGTAGTCGGATGTTGCTCTCATGTATGATGTTGTTGTATTCGTGTGGCTTTGTTTTCCTTTTGGTATGTGTCCCCTTGTATTATTTAATGGTACGATGTAATGATATCCACCTTGCAAAAGCGTCTCCAATATGCGCTTCTATCCTTGGTGGGACCTCCTAGTTCCTTTAGGATAGGGTCGCATATTGGGCGTGACAGGTGCGCGGTGGGGTAGACGTCGCCATTAAAGATTTAGGAGACAATGAGGCAGCGATGCATGCACTGAGGCACATGCAGCCATGGGAGGTGAGAGCAGGCGACCCCACCAGCAATAGTTTGGTTTTGGCGGATGGAGGAAGAAGAGACTAAAGAAGCGTGACAAGCTGTAAAAGTGATACGTCTCCAATGCATCTACAATTTTTGATTGTTCCATGCTATTATATTATATGTTTTGGATATTTTATATGCATTAATATGCTACTTTATATTATTTTTGGGACTAACTTATTAACCTAGAGCCCAGTGCCAGTTTTTGTTTTTTTCCTTGTTTTGAGTTTTACAAACAGAAATATAAAACGGAGTCCAAACCGAATAAAACTTTATGATGATTTTTCTTGGATCAGAAGACACATAGGACTTGGAGACCAAGGAAGAAGAGTCCCGAGGCGACGGCAAGGGGGCAGGGAGCGCCGCAGGGGGGCGCGCCCCCTGCCTTATGCGTCCCTCGAAGCTCTTCTAACCCTAAATTCAGAAATATTCCCAAACCACCAGAAGCATTCACTAAAATATTTTTCCGCCGCCGTAAATTGTTGACGTTGGACAAGGAAGACAACTTAATGATTCATGTTTGTTCATATTCACATAGAAGTTATATTGTCATAGATCCTTCAACATGTGGTGCTTGCCCCTATCTTTGCTAGCCAAAAACTTCGCACTAAGTAGGGATACTACTTGTGCATCAAAAATCCTTAAAACCAATCTTGTTTGAGAGTCCACCATACCTACCTATGGGTTGAGTAAGATCCTTCAAGTAAGTTGTCATCGATGCAAAAAGGGCAACAAAAATTGCTTCAAAAAGTGTGAGATCATTTAATAAAAGTGACAGACTACATAATAAACGTTACCATCACAAGGGGCAATATAACATGGCGCTCTCTTGCACTAAGGTGTTGAGAATACAAACAAAAGCGCATGGTAACCTCTGCTTCCCTCTGTTAAGGGCCTATCTTTTACTTTCATGTATTTACTTTTATGTAAGAGTCAATGTTTTTCCCTCTATTCCTTTTATTTTTATCATTTCGCAAGCATCATGTCGTGAGGAAAGATCTAGGCACATATGTCCAGTTGAATATGGGTAGCATGAGTTATTATTGTTGACATCACCCATGAGGTGAATTCATTGGGAGGAGAAACTATAAGCCCCTATCTTTCTTTGTGTCTGGTTGAAATGTTTTGCTCATGTATACGCGGTGAGTGTTAGCAATCATAGAAGACTAAATGATGGTTGAGTATGTGTACTTTCCTAAAGCTCCGATATGTGACCCTTATGACTGCAAAGTTGACTGAGCACATAGTTTGTCAGTTTCTGATAGAGTTTATGCTTCATACTTCGATGTTGTGACGAATTGTCACTTGTTCATGAGAAGTCTATGATAAAAGTTTTATGTTAAAGTTTGTTGCTGCTATAATAAGTCACATGCTGCTACTATGTCTGTATTTTTGTTTTTATCGACACCTCTCTCTCCAAGCATGTGGACATGTTTTTAGATTTCGGTTTTCACTTGAGGACAAGTGAGGTCTAAGCTTGGGGCAGTAGATACGTCAACAATAATCGAAAAATATGTCCACGTGCTTAGAGAGAGAGAGCTGTCGATAAAGACAAAAATACGGACATAGAAACCTCATGTAACTTATTATAATAGCAACAAACTTCAACATAAAACTTTTATCATAGAAATTTTATCATAGACTTCTCATGAACAAGTGACAATTCACAACATTTATGCATAAAGCATAAACTATATTGGAAACCAACAAACTATGTTCTTAGTCAACTTTGCAACTATGTCGGGGAAAAGAACACCTACGGGATCAGGGGCGATCCCTTCTACGGTTGGCGGGGAGGGAGTTGCACGAAGAGCAGGTCAAGCAATCAGCGCGAGGAGATTTTTACCCAGGTTCGGGCCGCACTAGTGCATAATACCCTAGTCCTGCTTGTGTGTATATTCTATGTTCTTGAGCTCTTGAACTAGCTACGGTGCATGCCCAGTACAAAAAGTCTGAATCCCCTCTCAGTATGCCTCGGGCCTCCTTTTATATGTCAAAGGAGTTGCCATAGTGGCACATAGGAGGTGGAAAGCAAGCTACAGTGTATGAGCTTATCGCTCGGCACCATAGGACAAATGCATTTAATGTGTTGCCTACGTGCCCCCTTACTTTATCGGGGACAACAACAGAAGCCGTCCCGTACGTCGCTGCCCTTCCTTGCCTTGACACGCGTCCAGGCTGATGAGGCATGCAATGCCACCCTGGCTAGCTAATCGATGTGTTGGCGCGGTGGTAGAGCCTCCATGAAGATCTGCATGCCGCCACGCAGGCGTTTGCCTAGTTGGCAAGCTGGTCATCGCACTACAGTGATGGTGAAGTGCCAACACCTTGTCGGGCATGGGCCTGGTTGCGGCCCCGCAATCATCCCTGACAAGGCTTGCCGGGGGCCTCACGGTCATCCCCGGCAAGTGTCTTGTCGGGGGTCTTTGTCTTCTGGTCCCACGTGGATCCGCAGGCTATCAATCTTCACAAAGATCTGCATGCTACTTTGCACGCGCCCTTTGAGACTTGTCCTTCATGCAGTTGATGGTGTCAAAGCTCTCAGTCCTCAAGGGTGATGGCCTTGCTGGTGCTTCATAGGTTGCCCCGGCAAGGATGTTGCCGGCGGAGGCCCGGTCTGTCTTCTGCTCCTTGTTCTTTGACTTGATTGCTATCTTGATAGTCTTGTGTTTTCTCTTCTGCTGCCCTGCCGCAGGCGTGGCTATGACTGCCCATGCACAAGTAAGGGGTACAAAAAGAGACATACTTTTGTAAACTAAAAGGAGCCCCCGGGCCTGGGCCACACATAAGCGCAAAGCGTAGTTGGGCCAGGCCCAAAGCAGTGCGCGGGCATGCGTGGCAGAGACTTAACTTCCACGATCTTCTCGACAGTTGCGCTTCCCCATGATCCACGTCGAGTGCGTGACGTGGGGGTCATGCGTGGGATGGTTGGAGCACGCTTGCGTCATCTCCCAGTGGATAGTAAAGAGGCGGCTCATGCTTCCCTCATAAAAAAGAGGAATTAGTAGGGACACTACTCATTTAATAAGTGGACTTGGGTCGTGGCCTGCATAGCGCCACACCCCACGATCATGGGGTGGAAAACAGTCGCTCTACTTGTCTTTATGCCTCTGACTCGCTCACCACGTGTCCCCCATGCCTTAGGAAGGGCAGGCGGTCGATGCAGAGGGCATGGGCATTAACGCCGAGGCGGGAAACCAGGAGTCGTTGATTGGGGCAGCGGGTCGGTCCTGATTCCCTACGCTTGAGGAGGCCGCATTGGTCAAGCGGGGCGGCTGCCCTTTGTGCTGGGACGCCAGGCCCTGGCCCTGTCCGTCTATAAAAAGGGAGAGGGACAGTGCCTTTCCGCATTCGCCTTCTTCTCCTCCTTCTGCTTAGTATCTTTCTTCCATTTGCCATGGTGAGAGGGCGTGTTGGTGCTTCGATGCGGCGACGAGGGCTTCTGCTCGACAGCGTGTCCCCCCTCCTTTGGAGCTCCCGGCAGCGGAGCCCACCACGAGGGGATAGGAAGGTGACAAGGTCGAGGTCGTCGTGGTGCCCGGGGAAGAGGAAGACAGGGCAGCGCACTGGCTGCGGTTCCGCTGGCGGGCTCTCCTCCCATGGAGGGTCGTGTCAGAGACCAGCCCCACAAGTTATTCATCAGGCTGTACAAGCGCGTGTGCGGCCATCTTCGCCTCCCTACCCCGTTCGCCCGGCTGATGGAGTAGGATCCGCTGCAGGCTTTGAGGATACACATGAGGGCCTGCGGGAACGTCAGCATGTCGGTCAACGTTGACTTCCTAGCCCCTAATGTTATGTATCTTCGCCATGGGTGGAAAACTTTTGCATGCGCCCATAGCTTGTCGGAGCGGCACGTTCTCTAGTTCAAATTAATGGACAACAGCCTGCGCTCCGTCAAGGTCTTTGGGAGCTCAGGAATCCACTTAGGGTGTTGCACGGAGAGTTCCACTGACGATGAAAGCTCCTCCTCGAGTGACAATGACGAGGAGGATAGCGCCAGCGATGACGGCGGCAGCAGGCAGGAGGACGACAACTTCGACTCCAGCTGGCCATCAGTGGTAGCACCATCATCTGCTCGGCCTCCTCCCCCGGCAACACGCCTTGCCGAGGGTTGCGCCCTGCTAGCTCTGGCGTCGATGGTCGACGGGCTACCACGCCAAGCTCTCCATCAACGCATTCCCCATGACCGTCTCCGTCTGCACTTGCCTTACCTGGGGAGGAGAAGGGCAAGAAAGGGGATTACAGGGCACTTATCTTCTTTTAATTTGTAGCACTTGCCAAATCTTTAACTTTCTAGATAATGTAATCACTCGAGTCCATGCTTATGTTCTATAACATTTGTACTTGCATCAGCATATCAATGAAAAAGATGAGCTTTGCCGGGAACCCAAGCACGTATGTGTCCATGCAGAGGCAAATGCCTCCTTAAAAAATAAATGAGTTTTCCCAGCAAGCTACCTTGCTGGTGCCCTTTGTGCCTGCCGGAGAATCACATCTACCGGGTTACAGGCAAAGGGCCCAGCCCCCTGCCAAACTCATTTTATCAATGGCTGCTGCAACCGTTTCGACCGAAGCAGCGTTCGGGTCAGAAATGAGAGTACCTGAGTCTAAAAAGAGTGGCAAGGGTTTCTAATGCACAAGTCACAGGTGACAAACAAGAATGGACAAGAGGTGAACTTTATCTATTTGGTTTGCCGGGGATGACATGCCATGCAGTCTTCTCAACTTCTTGCCGAAGCCAAGTCCACAATAGGAACGACGAAATCGAGCGTCTTTACTGTGGCTGGAAAGAAGAGAGGGTAGGAGCAATGACCCTTAGCGGTCAACTAGTATTGTTGGAATCAAAGGTAGTATGATATCCTGGATAATCATGCATGTACGTATATATATATATATAAAAGATGGAAATCAGAGGAAACCGTAAATACTAAAAGTTATCTCATTGTGCATAGGGTTTGCGCCTGGCTCTATACATAGGGTTACATGCCTTGCCAGCATGGCTAGTACAAAAGGGGGTTGTCGGGGCTCCCGACAACCGTGCCCTACGGGTAAAACTTGCGAAGATGTTCGATATTCTAGGAGTTTCTCACCGGAATGCCATCTTCGGTCTGTAGGCGGACTGCGCCGGGCCTGGTGACTCGTATTACCTGATAAGGGCCTTCCCACTTTGGCGTCAACTTGTTGGAATTCTTGGCGGAATGAACACGCCGAAGAACAAGGTCGCCTACCTCAAGGCTTCAGGCATGAACCTTGCGGCTATGGTAGCGTCGCAAGGCTTGCTAGTAGCGATCAGTTCGCATAGCAGCCTGAAGACAATCTTCCTCAAGGAGCGTTGCATCATCTTGGCGCAACTGCTCTTGCTTGAGATCATCATAAGCGAGGACTCGAGGTGACCCGTATGTGAGTTTTGTGGGGAGAAATGCTTCTACCCCATATACCTGGGAAAAGGTGTCTCGCCAGTGGCTCGATTTGGTCTCCTTCTGATTGACCAAAAAACCGTTGGTAATTCATCAATACAGCGTCTTCCACACTTGTGCAGCCTATCGAAAGTTCTTGTTTTGAGGCGTCGCAACACTTCAACATTTTCCCTTTCCGCCTAGCCATTGCTTCTTGGGTGAGCAACAGAAGCAAAGCAAACTTTGCTGCCAAGGTCTTGGATATACTGCATGAAGGTGCGGCTCGTGAACTGTGTGCCACTGTCGGTCATGACTCGGTTTGGCACACCAAAACAGCAAATGAGTCCCTTGAAGAAGTTCATGGCCGGCTGTGCTGTCACCTTTCTCACTGGCTCCACTTCTGGCCACTTTGTGAACTTGTCAATCGCAACGTACAAGTACTCAAAACCCCTGGCAGCACGGTGAAAGGGGCCCAGTATGTCGAGCCCCCAGACCGAAAATGGCCAGGAAAGGGGAATTGTTTGAAGAGCTTGGGATGGTTGATGAAGCTTCTTTGAATGGAACTAGTACGCTTCACACTTGGTTACTAGTGCAGTTGTATCTTGGAGAGCGGTGGCCCAGAAGAAACCTTGCCGCAATGCTTTGCCGGCAAGGGTTCTTGACCCTATGTGGGAGCCACATATGCCTCCATGTATCTCTGCAACAGCTCTAGTCCGTCCTCCCGAGGAATACACTTCAATTTCACGTCGTTCGGTCTCCTTCTGTATAGGAAATCCTCCACAAACTGGTACATGCTGGACTGACAGGCTACTTTTTCTGCTTCTTCTTGCTCCTTAGGGAGCTCCCGTGTTTGGAGGAAACGAATAGTATGTTTTGCCCGTGCTGGAGTCTAGGGCTTGACGGCAAGGACTAAAGGCATGTCTTCTGCCACGGGGGCAGGTGTCTCTACGGCAAGGGATTTGGACCCTACCGGAGGCTGTTGCTCCCCGGCAAGCTTGGGGTACCCGGCAACTTCCTTGTCGGTGGCTCCTGGGAGCTCAGCGGGTAAGTACTTGCCGAGGCCCGCTTTCCTTTGCTTGTTCTGTCCTGCTGATGGATCAACGGATAGCTGGGTTAATTTATGCACAAAGGTACCTGGTTCCACAGGCAATTTGAGGGCAGCGTGTTTGGACAAGTCATTGGCGATGCTCTTTTCTACTTGAGGAACATGCTCTGCGTGTAGACTGTCAACGCACTCCTCCAACTTCCTCACTTCATCCACGTAGGCCTCCATCAGCGGGCTCTGATAATCCTTGTTGAATTGTTTGATGACAAGCTACGAATCACCTCTGATGATGAACTTTCTGATTCTGAGGTCTGCCGCGATTCTGAGACTGGCAAGCAGCCCCTCGTACTCTGCAGTGTTGTTCATTGACCTTTCCCGAGGAAAATGCATCTGGACTACGTACTTGAGGAACTCTTCGGTGGGCGCGACCAGCAGCATGCCGGCACCAACACCTTGCAGCAAGAAAGCCCCATCAAAGTACATAATCCAATGACTGCTTGCTTCCTTGCCGAGAAGAGTGGTCTCCTGAAACTTCTTCGTTAGGCGTGTAGGTCCATTCTTCTATGAACTCTGCCAAGGCTCTACTCTTGAGCATCGAAGTGCTTTCAAACTTGATGTCAAAGCTTGACATTTCCAATACCCACTCCACAATCCTCCCGGTTGCATCTGGGTTGTGCAAGATTCATTGCAACAGGAGGCGAGTCACGATGGTGATCTCATGTGCTTGGAAATAGTGATCCAACTTTCTCAAGGCCATAAGAAGGCCGAAAAGCAGCTTCTGCATACTAGAGTACCTTGATCTAGCCCCCCGCAAGAGGGAGCTGACAAAATAGACTGGGTGGTGCATCACCTTCTTCTTCTGTCTTGTTTCGCTCATTTGTGCAGACTCTGTCTTGCGGGGACCGTGCTCTGCTAGGGGGTTCTTCCTTGCTGGTGTTGGGCCTTGCCGGCGTCGGGCCCTGCCGGCCCCGGCTCCTCATCCGACAGCCTCACCGCTGCTGTTGCCTCTTCCCCAACTTCTCTCGACGCCACTAGCACATCACTGATCACTTGATTCGTTGCTGCTAATGTCGGCGTTCTGGGAACGGGGGCCCCCAGACTTGCCTGCCTGCGGCCTGCGGCGTGGCTCAAGTGGGGGCCCAATGTAGCCCAGCTTCATCAGCTCAAGCTCAAGACCCTTGCAAGGGGCCAAGCTTCCTCGGGAGCAGTCTCCTCAGGCAGGCTCGTGAGGAGGCGGAGAGATCAAGGCAGGACACCTCCCGAGGGGCCCGTGACACAAGCCATGACGATCGAGGACCAGGCGGGCACGGGCCTGCACAGTGTCCTTGTTTCCCTTTCGGTGCAAAGGGGGCAAGCACAGGCCAAGGCATCAGGCAAAGGTTACCGTTTCGGTGCAACAAGACCAAGACCAGCAGAACGACATGATGGAGGTCATCGTCAAGCCCAGGGCGGCGTCACCGTCAGAGCCTTTGGCAGCCCAAGACCAACTTTAGTCAGGATAAGTGTACCAGATGTTCCCCTTCAAAATGGCCAATTGTTGGCGCCCTTCCCGCTCATTATTTGGGAACAGGCCCAGGGCCTCCGCCTATAAATAGGACTAGCCACCGCAAGGTAGGAGAGATATCATTTGGAGATCAACCAGAGAGAGAGAAGCGACTGAACTCACCCAAGCAGTTCATCGCACTAGCTCAAGAACAGCCCCTCGCGAGGCTGTTCTCCCTTTGTACTGTTCATCATCAGCCCCTGAGGCAATCCACCACACCACACACTGGAGTAGGGTATTACACCACAATGGTGGCCTGAACCAGTATAAATCTCGTGTCCCTTGTGTGTTCATCTTTCTTGCTTAGATCTTTGCGAGACTTCGAGACGTGAGCTGGTAGGGGAGAGATCTTCATGCGCACCCCACTGTTCGAACCTCAAGGGTCTGCCGGAACCCGAAATCCGACATTTGGCGCGCCAGGTAGGGGTGCGCCAGAATCTTTCTTCCACTGCTCGTGTCCGATCTTCCGCCGTGACCATGGCTGATGCTCGCCAACCCCGCGCCGAGCGTCGGGCTGCTCTCGCCACCTGCGTCGCCCAGACGGCGCCCGTCGGCGGACGCCCCTGTCGTTCTCCGTCGCCTGCCGCCAATGCCGCCACCGGCCCAACGGGGAACGAGCAGCAGGTCTCGTCCCTACATCCTTTGGTGCGGTGCGATGGCCGCACCGCCACCCCGTCGCTGAATCCAGCCGGTTCGTCGTCCCATGCCTGTTGCGCCCCCACGGATGCGCATGCCGCGCTGCTCCGGGCGCGTGAGCTCCTGCACTACCTCCCCGTCGATGACCTCTACGAGGATTGGCTCGCCCGCATCACCGAGCTCGTCAGCGCCGCAACGGGCTCTCCTATGCCATCGGTCTCGCTGCCTCGCCCTCCATCCTACATAGGAGGCGAGGAGCAGGAGGTGCCTCCTCCACCTCCTCCCCAAGAAGGCGCCCTAGCTCCAAGGTGCGCGGCCCCAGGTCGAGACCCACCGCGTCCAGCGCCTGCGCAACAAGAAAGGAGCTGCTAAGAGATCCCTCGCCCCCAAGAAGGTGCTCGCGTGCTCCCAGCACCGGCGCACCATGACCGCATCCCTGCACCGCCGCGTCAAGACCCAGTGTTGCTCCAGGAAGCGGCGCGCGGGAATCCCAAGGAGCAAGCCCCACCTCAGCAGAGAGCTCCGGTGGACACTGCAGGATGCCACGCTTTCACCTCTGAGCTATGTAGCATCGCGTGGCCTGGCAAGTTCAAGCCAGACCTGCCTCCGCGCTACGACGGCACTATGAACCCCACAGAGTTCCTCTAGCTCTACGAGTTGGGCATCGAGGCCGCCAACGGGGACGAGAAGGTCGTGGCGAATTGGTTTCCCATGGCACTCAAGGATGGCGCCCGCACCTAGCTCCTGAACCTGGCCCCAGGCACGATCTCCTCCTGGGACGAGATGCGCACCCGCTTCATCACCAACTTCTAAGGCACCCGTGACCGGCCCCCGGCTATGACCGACCTACACCGCATCAAGCAACAGCCGGGAGAGACCCTGCAGAAGTACATCCAGCGCTTCAACAACGCCCGCCTCAAGATTCCAAAAGTGACTGAGGAGGCCATCATTTCAGCCTTCTCCGACGGCGTGTGTGACATGAAGATGAAGAAGGAGCTAGCAATCCATGAAGACCTGTGCACATCGCTGGAGCTGTTCAACCCACCTACCAAGTGTGCCAGGGCTGAGGAAGGGCGCCTCTCCCTCCTCGAGCTCCCGGCTGCCGACCTAGAAGAGAAGAAGCCCAAGGTCAAGGACGTGAAGCGCAAGGGGGCTGCTGTGCTCGCGGTAGAGCCAGACACCAAGCGAGGCTGGGATCAGCCTGAGTCATCTAAGGGAAGCCGGTACTGCGTGTACCATAACCTCCACACACACAACACCAATGAATGTCAGGAGCTCAGGGCCGTGCGAGATGGACGTATCGGCCGATGCCCCGACCACAACGACCAGGGCTATGGCCGAGGAGGAGGAAGAGGTGGAGGACGATGGGAAGACCGTGGCCCTCGCCAAGGGTGGCGTGACCGGCCTCGTGACGATCGTTGGCAGGACCAGCCTCGCGAGGGAGGTTGGAGGGATCAGCCTCGTGAGGACCGCCCTCAAGGCAATGAAGGCCTCCCTCCTCTACCACCACCGCCAAGGAGGAATGAAGACCATCACCAGGACGAGGGGGCTTGCTTCCAGGAGCTGCGCGCAATCGCCTACATCCTGGGCGGTGCTCAGGCCCCAGCCTCTCAGCGCATCTTCAAGCAGTTTGCTCGCGAGGTGAATGCAGTCCTCCCCAAGGTTGAGGCCACGCGCCCACTCAGGTGGTCTGCGTGCGCTATCACGTTTAGCTCAGCGAATCAGCTCAAGTGTGCGGCAACGGCCGGGGTCCTCCCGATGCTTTGTTCCCCAGTCATCAGCAATGCGCAAGTCACCAGGACCCTCATCGAAGGCGGGGCTGGGCTCAACGTCATGTCCGTCGAGATGTTCAACAATCTCCAAGTGTCATACGATCAGCTTTAGCCGACCAAGCCTTTCTCAGGAGTCACTGATGGTTCCAATGTTCCAATAGGGCAAGTTCGTCTTCCCGTCACCTTTGGCCAGCGCAACAATTACCGCACCGAGCTCATTGATTTTGACGTCGCTCACATACGCTTGCCATACAATGCCTTCCTTGGGTACCCATCTCTAGCCAAGTTCATGGCAGTGACTCACCATGGCTACAATGTCCTCAAGATGCCGGGAAGTGGTGGAATCATCACAGTGCCTTGCGAGGAAAGGGATGCAGTGCGTTCTCTTGAGCGTGCCTTCCAGGCCGCGGCAATCGAAGACCCAGATCAAAGGAGCGGGAGGCTCCCCGAGGCAGTTCCTAAGAAGAAGAAGGCTTCACCTGGCCCAAAAACTCACGAGGCAGGACCCTCCGAAGGCGTTGCGTCAGGATCTGCGCCCGTCCAAGGGGTGCCACCCTCTGTTGCATAGGAAGGCGCGCCCGGCGCTCTCCTCGGGTAGGGCTTGAGGGCTCTCTCCTGGAGGGCCACCAACCTCTCCAAGGTCACGAGGGAGGCGCTCGGGCACCACTTGGAGGCGTGCTTCAAGGCACGTTTCCCTCAGGAAGGTATAAGGCAAGGAAGGCAAAACCCCCAGGAGTTCATCGCGAGGAACATTCAGGAGCTACAGGAGTCAAGAGTCATGCGTGGCAGTCGCCGCCTACCCGATGTAGCCCCACATCTCGGCGAGGATGGTGGGCTGCGTGTCTGCATCGACGTACCAGGGCTCAACTGAGTCGCGTCTCAGGAGCGCCTCTGGCCTTCACGCATGGGGCGCTGTGAGGGTCTGCCTCACAGCTATGTTCGCATGCCCTTCGGCCTACCGAACGTGGCTGCTGCCCACCAGCGCCTGATGAGGAGCATCCTGGAAGCTCAGGTGGCCAGGCACCACGCGTTCCTGGAGGAGATGGAGATGGACCTTGAGGAGCCGCCCGGACCCTCAGAGCCTCCCGAGTCTCAGGGCTCCGAGGGCTTGTGAGGGTTAGCTTCTTCACCACGCGTCGACAGCTACTCTGACACTCGCTATGCAATGGCATCAGGTGACATCTTTTCAAGTTTTATCTTCAGCTAGGAGCGCCCGTAGGGCCGCATCATTCCCAGGTCGCGTGTGTCCGTCCCTGCGGCATGTATCCGTTTTGCTTATGTTTTTTCATCTGCTTTGTTGGGGGCACCCCTCGGGCTGCATTATCCCCAGGCTGCTCGGGCCAGACCCAGTGGCGTTTACTTCTCCGCATCTACCTATATGAATTTGATCCTCCTAGCCTAACCTAGTCTTCATGATTATCATCTGCCGCTTGTCGCAGACCTCTCCGCTTGCATGCAAAGCGCTTGCACGTTAAAAGGGGGACACCTGAGCATCGCGACTCACGGGCTCTTATTGGCTCTCCAGCCCTCAACGCCTGGCCTTGACCCACAGCATCGCGACCTATCATACCAGCGGCGGCTGAGCTTGCTCGAGGGCCGGGACCTGAGGACATAGAGCATTTGCATTCTAACCACCCTGCAGGAACACACCACTGATAAAGGCCGAGAGCCAGGCGCAACCCGCCTCGAGGTAGGGTCTCGTGAGTCCCGCGCTGGCTCACGGGTGCCCTGATACACCTCTCCTAGCCCTACCGTGCCAGCCACGTGTCAGGGCGGGGCTGTACACGCCCCAGGGGCTCCTCCTGGAGGGGAGCCCCCTCCCACGTACTAGTGGAAGCACCATGCTCCGTGCTGGCTGACGACACTGCTGAGGAGCGGCTATGCCCGTACACATATGGAAGCGCTATGCTCCGTGCTGGTGATAAACAACTGAGGGCAGCCCACGGTCGTATCAACCTCAGGGAGCCCAGAGCTCAGTGTCTGGTACCATTGCAACACCTCCCCTCGGGAGTGCCGTGCGAGGGGGCTGGACACGAGAGCTGCACCCAGGCTACGCCCAAACGCACGCCACCCAGCCAGGTCCCTCGGACCTGGTCGTCGTGCGCCTCCCCCCGAGCGGAGCCAAGGTACGAAGACTCGTTTGCGCGTCAAGGGGGACTTCTGAGCATCGCGACTCGGAAGCCTAACTGGTCACGTAGCCCCTCACTCCTTAGTCCCCTCCTGGTGTCTGGTCGGGGCTAACGGGGGCTGAGGTATGCACGGGGCCGGGCCCTGCCGACGTAGAACGACAAATCCACTCCTACTCCTCCCTTCCCTACTTGTTGTTCGCGCGTCAAGGGGGACTCCTGATGTCAGGACCCCGACTCAATGGCACACCGATCTAGCATGTAACACCTCAAATCACTTTGCGTCCTCACGCACGGTATTCCCATGGGTGTCGCCTTACCAGGCCCGGGACAGTTTGCGCCTTTTGGCACACGTATATGATAGCGTCGCTAGCATCCATATGACAAGGAGCCCGGGCTGACATGGCTAGTCGTGAACCCAAAGTGGCACTAACTTACAACGACAGGCATACATGACCCAGCAATGAACGTGTCGGTCATCAGCGAGTGAATCCGGGCTGTAGCAACTAGGCTAGCAGGACTCCGGTAAACCGGGCTGTAGCAGGCTAATAGGACTCCGATAGACACCGCGTGATATTTCCCCGAAAGGACAGACACAGGAACGTAGAAGGACACATGCCGGCCAGCCTAAGTGTTCCGGAGCAGTAGCAAGCTACCAAGGCTCAGTGGAAGCACTAGGAGACATTTCCCGGTAAGAGAGGCTACAAAGGATAAACAACTAGATAGTCAGATCCCACACATACCAAGCATTTCAATAGCATACACACAATATGCTCGATATGTGCAAATACAACATGGCATCACAACATGACCCTACAACTCAAGTATTTTATTCATTAGGCTCCGAGGAGCAAGATATTACAAACATGGGTCTCTCGACCCAGCATTTAGAGCATACAATCAAGCACAAGCAGAAGCTTAACATGTCCTGGTACAGACATCCACAAATGAAAAAGGGCTGAGAAGCCTGTCTATCTACCAGATCCTACCGAGGGCACAAGATCGTAGCTGAGGTAACAAGCTAAACGTCGAAATTCACGCGGAACTACTAGTGAGACTGAAGTCTCTCTGCAAAAACATAAAATAGGCAAACGTGAGTACAAATGTACCCAGCAAGACTTACATCAGAACTAACTACATATGCATCATTATCAAAAGGGGATGGTGGAGTTTAACTGCAGCAAGCCAGCTTTGACTCGGTGGCTAACCTGAACTACGACTGCAAGTAACTCTTTTGAGGGGGCGCACATGAGTCCACATATTCACCATATCAATACACACTATGGATCCGCTCCCGTCTCCCTGCGAGAACGCCATCCATAGCACTCACACTTATCTTGTGCATTTTAGAGTATCCACTTTCACTTGTCTATGAACTATACAAGCAACCCAGAAGTCCTGTACCGTGGACACGGCTATTCAAATAGATCATATTAACTCTGCAGGGGTGTACTTCTTCACACATGCTCTCGCCACTTACCACCATGTACACGTCGTGTATCTCGGCAACCTTCAAGCGGAAGCCTGGTGAGGGAGTCGGCCACGACCTGACTAACCAGACAAGTCTCTCATCCAGGTTTATCGCCTATTCGGGATCCATCCGCAAGGAGATCCGGCCGGGGTGTCGCTCACGGCCCCAAACGATGTGAGTAGGGTTCCCAAGCCCACCATCCGAGTGCCACTTGGTACACCGTGCCACTGTGCCTAGTCTGTCCCAAGCCCACCTGTACCAGGTGCCACTTGGTAGACTACTAACACTACCTACAAACACCAGAAACTAGTTTCAACTCCTGGATAGAGATCGCGTTGATTAATAAGCCGAGAGGGGTCGAGTTACAGGAACCCAATGTGTGGTAGTAACTGTTCATGGATCACAAACACAGAACTCAGTTCCTAAGGACGGCTGCAATGAGACAACCCACCATGTACTCCTACATGACCTCTCACCGCTACCTTTACCAAATCGTGTTCACACACTTAGCTCTCAACAGTAGGACATGTTCACACACCTCCGATTCATCCCCGATGAATAAGACCTGACTCAACTCTAAGAAATAGCAGGCATGACAACAAGCATGAATGAGTAGGCACATCAGGGCTCAAACAACTCCTACTCATGCTACTGGGTTTCATCTATTTACTGTGGCAATGACAGGTCATGCAGAGGAAAGGGGTTCAACTACCACAGCATGTAACAGTTTAATCGTTGTTGTCCTAATGCAGTAAAAGAGAGCAGGAGCGAGAGAGTGGGATTGTATCGGAATGAACAAGGGGGTTTTGCTTGTCTGGCACTTCTGAAGATAGCAATGAGTCTTCATCAGTGTCAATGATCACAACGTCGGAATATCGTCTACCGAGAGGGGACAAATACCAGCAACAGAGATGTAATACAATCAATGCAATGCACAATATGATGCATGATCATGACATGTCAATATGATGCGTGTTGGGCTAATGCAACTAAAACCAGAGTGGTTTGAGCTTATGCATCTAGTAGTAGGTTAAATGGAGTTGGTTTGAATCCAAGATTCAAATTCAAACTCCACACGTGGTTATTTAAATTCCATTCATACCATTTGTCCTAAATAGTAGTCATAAGTTGTTCTAACATGCATGAAACCAGTACAGATTGATAGATTGGATTTTTCTGATCATTTTTCATATATAATTTATTTCATTTGGAGTTACAGTTGAATTACTATGAATTTTTGAAGTTTATACAAATTTCTGGATTTTCTGAATTGTTTTTAATCCAGAAAATGATTTACTGCGTCAGTCTGACGTCAGTGTGATGTCAGCAGGTCAACGGAGCCGGTCCAGGTCAAATCTGACCTGTGGGGCCCGTGTGTCAATGGTTAGCTAAACTAATCTAGTTTAGTTAGTACTAACCTGGGTCATTCTAATTAAGTTTTAACTTAAACTAGATAATTAGTTGGACGGGGCCCGCATGTCAAAGACCCAGGGGAGGTCAAATCCCCTGGTCAACCGGGGCTAAACCACCGGCTGTCAAAATGGTCAACCCGCCGGCGTTTAGCCGCCGGCGAGGCCGAACGTGGCGGAGGGCTCGGGATTGCTCCTCCGGCACCCAATCGAGCAGCAAAGGGCACACGCGGGGAGCTAGGGCCTGTCACACCCTAGCTAGTCATGCATCAGAGTGTGTGCATCATGTTTAAAATTCCATTTAATTTGAAATGGGGATTTGTGAAACCCTCAGAATCATTTTTGAAAAATGATCCAAATAAAAATTTCTCCAAAAAGGTCCAAGAAAATGCTCATGTTGCTCTCTGAAAATATTGGACAAAGATAAAAATCAAACCAATATTTTTAAGAGCTCATAGGTATTTATTTTGGGCATTTGGAATTAATGCATAAATATTTGCATTGGAAATATATTAGTTATATATATTAATATATGTCCAAATATTATGCCAATTATAAAGGAGCTCTGGAATAATATATCTAGCTCCTGCAAAAATTGGCATAAGGTAAATAAATGATTTAATATTTTATTTAAATCAAAACAAATGTCAGAAATTAGAAAACAGAAATAATTAAAAGGGAGAGCCTTACCTGGGCTCCTCCCTGTGCAGCCCAGCCAGCTGGCCGGCCCAGCCAGCAGGCGGCCCAGCCCGCCTCCCTCCTCTGTCGTCTTCGTCCTCGACAGAGGAAGGGGAGTGTGGCCGGCGCGCCCGCGCGCCACCGCGCCACGCCACCTGCTCGCCTGCCTGCCTGCCCTCCCCTCCTCGTCTCGATGCCCCGGACGACGCCACGCCCTCCCCCCTGCTCTCTCTCACTCTCCCGCGGTTCTTCCCTCCTCTCCCTCGCTCTCTCTCTCACGGCCGAACACCACCATCGCCGCCGTTCGCCATAGCAGCCGTCTCCGGCCACCCCTCGCCCCTCCGTTGAGCTCAGGAGCTCCGCCTCGACCCCCTCTTCCTCCCCACCAAGCCAAGCCCCTCGGGAAGCCCTGCATCGCCGCCCACGTCGTTGTTCCCCTCCTCGGCCACCGGAGATCGTCGCCGTTGAATCGGGAGCTACCGGACGTCCCCGAGCCCGCTAACCATCCCTGCAGCTCCGCGGTGAGCCACTGACCCGATTCCACCTTGCCCCGTCGTCCCTAGCATCCTGTAGCTGCCGCCCCCTTGAGCTCCGAAGCTCCACGCCGCCGGCGATGTCGCCGTCGTGGCCACGGTCACCGTAGCGCCCAACCGAGCACACCCACGTCCTCACCGCACCGCGTAGAAGCCGTAGGTGCCAACCCCGCATCTCCGTAGCCGTTGTAGCCTCGACCCCGAGCTCAACCGAGCTCCGGCAGCCGCCACGGTCGTCGCCGTCGTCAGTACCGGCCACCACAGGCACGGCCACCACCACCGTTCGACGCGCGGGAGCAAGGGCTCTCCAACGAGCCCAAGCACGGCCTCGCCCGTGCCCTGTAGCGCGTTTCCGCATCGCGCCGCCGTCTCGGGCCCCGCCGGCGTCATGTCGCCGGTGGGTTTGACCTGTTTGACCTGGGGTTTGACCCCCCCAGGGTCACTGACGCGTGGGCCCCGTCGGCCAGGTGGTCAGATTAGTGCTAATCACCGCGTAATTAACCCCCCTGACACTGACAGTGGGCCCCAGCGCCACTAACCCCTAATTAGGAATAAATTAACCCTGTTAAACCCCCCCTGTCACTGACGTGTGGACCCCACACGTCAGGTTTGACCCCAGCCAGCCGCAGTTGACCACTGACGTCATGCTGACGTCATGCTGGCGCAATATTTATATTTCTGGATTTAATTTAAATCAGGAAATTCCAGAATATTATTTAAACTTCAAAAATTCATAACTTTTATTCTGTAACTCCAAATTGGACAAATTATATATGAAAAATGATCAGAAAAATCCAATCTATCCATCTGTACTATTTTCATGCATGATCAAACAAGTTAAATTGATGTTTAAGCAGAACAAGGAAAAGCACTTTAAAAGGCCATGTTTGAGTTTGAAATTTGAATCTTTGATTCAAATTGGTTCAAACCCTTCTGGTCTTAGTTGCATTAGCCCAACACACTCATATTGCCATGTTTCATGCATGCATCATATTGTTGCACATTGTTTGGTGATGGTTGTGTATCGGTGTCCTTTGCGACAGGTTCTGCCTCCGAGGAGTACCGTGATTACCCTAACGAAGAACCGTATCAGTGCATCGAACCATCAGGCAAGCAACCAACCATTTGATCATATCGATACAATCCCATGTTCTCGCTCCTGCTCTCTTTTACTGCATTAAGACAACGCGTTTCAAACTGCTGTGTGCTACGGTAGTTGAACCCATTTCCTCTGCATGACCTGTCATTGCCACAGTAACTAGATGAAACCCACTAGCATGTGTAGGAGTTGATTGAGCCATATGTATGTGTTGTTCCTACCTTGCTATGCCTGCTATGCTTAGAGTCGTGTCAGGTCTGGTTCATCTGGGTGATGGGCTAGAGTGAAATGATTATGTCGGTAATGAGAGTGGTGTGGTGAACACGATTTGGTAAAGGTATCGATGAGAGGCCATGTAGGAGTACATGGTGGGTTGTTTCATTGAAGCCGACCTTAAGCACTGAGATCTGTATGTGTGATTTAAGATACAGCTACTACCATGCATTGGGCCCTGAAATATGACCCCGCTCGACTTCTTATTCACCCTAGCTCTCTGTCCAGGAGTTGCAAGTAGTTTCTGGTGTTTGTAGCCTACTGGAGGCCGTGGACAGCGCTGACCGTAGGGGTGGGCTGTGATGCGGTAGGTACGTGGCACGGTGTACCGAATACCCGTTAGGTATCTCGGGAACCCTGTTCACATCGTTCGGGGCCGTATGGGAAACCTCGGCCGGACTCCCTGCGGATGGAACCTGAATAGGCGATAAACCTGGACTAGAGGCTTAAGTGTTTAGGTAGGTCGTGGTCTACACCCACGTCGGCTTTCGCTTGAAGTCTGCCGAGCACATGTCGTGTGCAGACGCTAAGTGGTGGAAACATGTATGAAGAAGTACACCCCTGCAGGGTTATCATGATCTATTCGAATAGCCGCGTCCGCGGTAAAGGACTACTTGGTTGCCTATACAGTTCATAGACAAGTAAATGGAAACTACTAAAAGCCTCAAGATAAGTGTGAGTGCCGAGGATGGCTCTTCCGTAGGAAGACGGAGGTGGATCCTCGGTAGTGTATTGAAGTGGTGAGTAGTGGACTCGTGTGCGCAAAACCATTTCAAGTTGGAGTATCGTAGGATAGCCTAGCCAAGAGTCAAAGCTGGCTTGCTGCAATAACTCCACCAACCCTTCTTGATAATATGCATGTATGTAGGATCTGATGTAAGTCTTGCTGAGTACCTTTGTACTCATGTTGCTATAATTTACATTTTTACAGAAGACGCTGCAACCCCTTCTGATGGGTTCTATGTAGACGTTGACATCAACGAGTAGGCTAAAGGCCCAGGTGGTGATCCTGAGCTTGTGAAGGACCATGTAGTATAGCTAGGCTTTCCAAGCCTCTTTTATTTTACTAGTTGTCTGTACTCAGACAAGTTACTTCCGCTGCTGGTTTGTATGACTGTATGACTTGAATGTTGGGTCGTGAGACCCGTACCTTTGTGTATGTTATGTATGGCTCCCTGAGCCTTAAATAAAGTACTTGTGTCGTAGAGTCATGTTGTGATGCTTCGTTGTATTTGCACATATCGAGCATATTGTGTGTATGATTGAAATGCTTGGTATGTGTGGGATCTGACTATCTAGTTGTTTATCTTTAGTAGCCTCTCTTACCGGGAAATGTCTCCTAGTGTTACCGCTGAGCCATGGTAGCTTGCTACTGCTCTGGAACACTTAGGCTGGCCGGCATGTGTCCTTCTTCGTTCCTGTGTCTGTCCCTTCGGGGAAATGTCACGCTTTGAGTACCGGAGTCCTGTTAGCCCGCTACAGCCCGGTTTACCGGAGTCCTGCTAGCCCAGTGCTACAGCCCGGACCCACTTGCTGATGACCGACACGTTCGAAGCTGGGTCATGGATGCCTGTCCCTGTAAGTCTGTGCCACTTTGGGTTTACGACTAGTCATGTCAGCCCGGGCTCCTTATCATATGGATGCTAGCGACACTATCATATACGTGAGCCAAAAGGCGCAAACGGTCCCGGGCAAAGGTAAGGCGACACCCGTGGGGATACCGTGCGTGAGGCCGCAAAGTGATATGAGGTGTTACCGGCTAGATCGATGTGACATCGAGTCGGGGTCCTGACAGCGTTGGCATCAGAGCCGGACTGCCTGTAGGTTCTCCAAGCCAAACTGGTCGATGTTGAGTCTAGAAATTCTTTAGTTATATGTAGGGGAATTGTTTGTGGGTTGGAACGTAAGGCTCTTTTTACTCCTCTATCTTATGACATTCTGATCTGAGTCAGTCCATTCTTCCACCGGGGGTTAAGGAATTAGGATCTATTCTCTCTATCAGGATCACGTGTTACTAATCAGTAGTACCTTATAGGTATGATGGATACAAGCCTAGTTCAGTTCTTTACCACATTATGTTGCTAGGATGGTCTCAGAACTTTGATATGATGATGTTGAGTGTGTATGTAATCCTTTGTCAAATGTCTCAAATCCTTCTTGAGCATTTACAGCTGTTATGCTGCCGAAATTTTGCTAGAAATTCTAATGCCTTTGCATTATGATTGTGCTTTCAGATGGCCACTCGCGACCTCAATCAAGTGGTTCGCCTGACTCGATGCCTAGATGTACCCGGCCATACTGCCAAGTTGGTCAGGGTAATGACTGAGGCTGGATACCGCTGGTATCCTGAGTACACGGTCGAAGAGCAATTCCGAGACTTTAATCAAAGCCAGTATCTCTGCACTGTCAGGATATTTCCATCTTATCCTGGATCCACCGAGCCCCTTCACTGCTCCTATGGACTCGGGGTTACTATTGAGATGGCTGTGCAGGACGCCGCCTACTCTATGATGACCATCATGCGAGTCAGATCTGGTCTATTTCGGGACTCTGATTTCCGGTATATGCCAGGATCACTTCCGGGAGCACAAGGGTATCTCCAGGCTATCTATGCTGACCCCACCCAGGAGGATTCACGGACTCGCACCACTGCTGAGATGCTCGAGGATAAGGACCGTGAAAATCGGGCCTTGAGGTTAGAGCTCTTCAATACCCGTGCTGACCACTGGGCCACTTTGACTCGGTTCGCACCGGCGGTGCAAGCTGGATATTCAGATATGCGCGATCTCTATCCTGTGAGATCTGCTCTGCCAGACGTGATGGGTTGGCGTGATGTAGGAGGCATCACCCCACCTCGCGGTCCCCGCAGGCCACCGTCTGTTGGTCCAAGGCCTCATCCTAGCCCCTATGGTCCACAAGCTCCGCGAGATCGTCTGTTTCCGGATGATCATGTTGAGCTTCCAGGCTATGGAGGTGACTTCTACGAGGACTACTACGGATCGGTCTGAGTTAGTGGTAGTATCACTAGTTCGCACTAGCTGTGTCGTCTATCGTCCCGCGTGACTCGTGGGATATGACCTAGTTTGTACTCTTTCCGGAGGTGTAGAAAAATAATGTATAGGAGCTTGGGATGCCTCCGATGAGATGTAATCCTCTTTTCACCGTAATAGTACTTTGTTTGGTCTTGTACTAAACCCTGTATGGTGTGTATGACGATGGAATAAAAGAAGCAGTTTCTGTATCTACCATGTCATACGGATGATCATCTTGCATTCCGAGTTATTCCTTACATTTTGTATCCTATGTTGGAATTTTATCATCCTGACTAAATCATTGTCTTGTTTACCTAGGATGGTCAACACGCGCGCTAACCCTGCTTCTCAAGAGCAGGCCGAAGGCAGTGAAGTCAGGGATGCAAATCTGCCTCATCCTCCTTCCCTAGCCGAGGTTATGATGGAAGCTGAGAGAAACAAGCGGGAGACCAACCGTTTGTTGGAGCGTATTGAACAGAACACAGCACACCATCAGAGGACTAACGTGGTGTCACTCAGTGATTTTATCAAATTGCATCCACCCACGTTCCACCACTCCGTCGAGCCTCTCGACGCTGATGACTGGCTTCGCAGTATCTCTCACAAACTGCGTTCCGCGCTGGTAGCGGAGGCTGACAAGGTCACCTTTGCTGCATATCATCTTGAAGGCCCCGCCAGTCTATGGTGGGAGAATTATGGAGCTATGCGCCCAGCGGGCCATGTCACTACTTGGGCTGAATTCAGTGAGGCTTTCCGTGAACATCACATTCCGGAGGGTCTCATGGACCGTAAACGTGAGGAATTTTGCAGTTTCACCCAAGGCCGACTTTCTGTGGATGCTTACAGCAGGGAGTTTGGTAACCTCGCACGATATGCAACCGAGGAAGTTTCTACTGACGCCAAGAAGCAAGCAAGGTTCCGTAAGGGCCTTAGTCCTGAGCTTCGCCGCGACCTCCGTCTGCATGAGTGCACATCTTTTCAGAAACTTGTCAACAAGGCCATCAGTGCTGAAACTGGTCAGACTGACTATGACGCAACACGCAAGCATGTCCGTGATATGGGTTCCTCATCCGGTGCTGGTCCTCAGAAGCGCCGCGTGTGGGTACCCAACACCGCCCTGCCACCCAGGTTCACACCGAGGCCATCCTTCCAGGCGCCTCGCCCTGTTCAACAGTCTGCACCAGCCAAGCCCTATGGGGGTCCAACTAACAATGCTCCTCCACGTACCAGTTCCGTGACTTGTTTCAAATGTGGGGAATCTGGCCACTATATGCGTGAGTGTCCCCAGACCAACCCCAACCAGTCTGCTAAAGCTGTTGGCCGTGGCAAGCCGACAGGAAAAGTGTTCCACGCCAAGCCGGTCACCGCTTCACGTGGCCATGTCAACTGTATCTCTGCCGAAGAAGCTCAAGAGGATCCCAACGTCGTTCTCGGTACGCTTCTTGTTAATTGCCACCCGGCATCTGTTCTTTTCGATACAGGAGCCTCTCATTCTTTTATATCTGAAAATTATGCTCGTTTGCATAACGTCGCATTCGGTGATATGCCAACCTCTATGGTAATTCAAACTCCGGGATCCAAATGGCAAACTTCTAGAGTAAGCCATGGAAATGAAATCCAAGTCGACAGACTTGTTTTCCTCGCGTCTTTGATAGCCCTTAAATCTTCAGATATTAATATCATTCTGGGTATGGACTGGATGTCAGCTCATCATGCCCAAATTGATTGCTTCTCTAGGACTGTTCAACTCACCCATCCTTCGGGGAAGATAGTCAATGTCTTGACCCGATTAGCCAAGCGACAGTTATATTCTCTTAACGCCAGCCCTTTGCCAGACCTTGAGGACATTCCGGTAGTCCGTGACTTCCCAGATGTCTTTCCAGAGGAATTGCCAGGTGTTCCACCTGACAGGGATGTTGAGTTCGTAATAGACCTCATTCCAGGAACCGTTCCGATTGCTAGAAGACCTTATAAGATGGCACCCCTAGAACTAGCCGAGCTTAAGAAACAACTCGATGAGTCCTTGAAAAAGGGTTTCATCCGACCTAGCTCATCTCCGTGGGCTTGCCCCGTCCTATTCGTCAAGAAGAAGGATGGTACGGACCGGATGGTTGTAGATTACCGACCTGTCAATTTGGTCACAATCAAGAACAAATATCCGCTTCCCAGGATCAACGACCTGTATGATCAGCTCGCTGGATCCTCAGTCTTCTCCAAGATGGATTTGAGGTTGGGCTACCATCAAATCAAAATCAGAAACGGGGACATTCCTAAAACGGCCTTTGTTACTCGTTATGGCCAATACGAGTACACCGTCATGTCCTTCGGTTTAACCAACGCTCCAGCCACCTTTTCTCGGTTAATGAACTCAATCTTCATGGAGTATTTGGATAAATTCGTCGTGGTTTACCTCGATGATATACTCATCTACTCCAAGAACGAGGAAGAACATGCCGAACATCTAAGGCTAGTGTTGAAGAAACTTCGAGAGCATCGCCTTTATGCCAAATTTTCTAAATGTGAATTCTGGTTGTCAGAAGTGACCTATCTGGGTCATGTAATATCTGGTAAAGGTATTGCTGTTAACCCTGAGCGAGTTCAAGCCGTCCTTAATTGGACTCCACCTGAATCGGTCAAGCAAGTTCGGAGTTTTCTGGGCTTAGCGAGCTATTGTCGTCGCTTTGTCGAGAACTTCTCCAAGGTTGCTAAACCTCTAACCGAACTCCTCAAGAAAGATAAGAAGTTCGAGTGGACTCCACAATGTGAGCACAGCTTTCAGGAACTGAAAAGACGCCTGACCTCTGCTCCCGTACTGGTACCGCCAGACTTCTCCAAGGACTTTGTTATCTACTGCGACGCCTCGCGACAAGGACTAGGTTGCATTCTCATGCAAGATCGACACGTAATTGCCTACGCTTCACGGCAATTGCACCCACATGAGGAGAATTATCCTACTCATGATCTAGAGCTTGCAGCCGTAGTCTATGCACTTAAGACCTGGCGACATTACCTCCTCGGTAATCGTTGCGAAATATTCACTGATCACCAAAGTCTGAAGTACATTTTCACCCAACCGGATCTGAATCTCAGGCAAAGACGTTGGGTTGAGTTGATCACAGACTTCGACTTAGGAATAACCTACACCCCAGGGAAAGCCAACGTCATGGCTGATGCGCTAAGTCGTAAATCTTATTGTAACAACCTGATGTTACAACAAAGTCAACCGCTTCTCCATGAGGAATTTCGGAAGCTTAACCTTCACATTGTACCTCAAGGTTTTCTTTCCACCTTGGTGGCAAAACCTACTCTTACGGATCAAATCATCGCTGCCCAAAAGCGAGATAAGGGAATATCTAAAATCAAAGAGAACATTGCTAGCGGAGGTGCTAGTTGTTTCTCCACAAATGATCATGGTGTTGTGTACTTTGAGAACCGTCTAGTGGTTCCCAAGAACCAGCATCTACGGCAGTTGATCCTTAAGGAGGCTCATGAATCTCCTCTCACCATTCATCCCGGTAGTACTAAGATGTATCAGGACCTACGCCAGAGGTTCTGGTGGACTAGGATGAAGAGAGAAATTGCTCAGTATATTGCTAATTGCGACGTCTGTCGTCGTGTAAAAGCAGAGCACCAACGGCCTGCTGGCACCCTTCAACCCTTAGCTATTCCTGAATGGAAATGGGATAAAATTGGTATGGATTTCATTACCGGTTTTCCCAGGACCAAGAGAGGGAATAATGCTATCTTCGTCGTTGTCGATCGTCTTTCCAAAGTAGCCCATTTCTTACCTGTTCGTGAGAGTATAACCGCTAGTCAGCTGGCAGACTTATACATCTCCCGAATAGTGTCCCTCCATGGTGTTCCTTTGGAAATTAACTCGGATCGAGGAAGTCTTTTCACCTCTCGATTTTGGGAAAGTTTCCAAAATGCTATGGGAACCCGTCTCTCCTTTAGCACCGCCTTCCACCCTCAGTCGAGTGGTCAAGTGGAACGCGTCAACCAGATTCTAGAAGACATGCTTCGAGCCTCTGTTATCTCATTCGGAATGGACTGGGAGAAGTGCCTTCCATTTGCCGAATTCGCTTACAACAACAGCTATCAATCTAGCTTGGGTAAAGCCCCTTTTGAAGTTCTCTATGGACGACGGTGTCGAACACCCCTTAACTGGTCAGAGACCGGGGAAAGACAATTCTTTGGCCCGGATATGATTCAGGAAGCAGAAGAACAAGTTCGTATCGTTCGTGAAAAGTTGAAAACAGCCCAATCTCGTCAAAAGAGTCAATATGACCGAAAACATAAGGCTATGACTTTCGAGGTTGACGAGAAGGCTTATCTTCGGGTCACCCCTCTGAAGGGAACCCATCGTTTCGGTATCAAAGGCAAATTGGCTCCTCGTTACATTGGACCTTTTCGCATTCTCGCCAAACGAGGAGAAGTTGCCTACCAGTTGGAACTACCTCCGCACCTCTCCAGAGTCCACGATGTCTTCCACGTTTCTCAACTCAGGCGTTGCTTCTCGGATCCTATCCGTGAAGTGGACCACGAAACGCTTGATCTCCAAGATAATCTTACATATCGAGAGTACCCCATTCGTATCCTCGATCAGGCCGAACGTACCACCCGACGTCATAATATCAAGTTTCTCAAAGTTCAATGGTCGCACCATTCTGAGGATGAAGCAACTTGGGAAAGGGAGGATCGTCTTCGACTTGAGTATCCCGCCTTCTTCCCGGAGGAACCCAAATCTCGGGACGAGATTCTTTTGAGTGGGGGTGAGTTGTCACACCCTAGCTAGTCATGCATCAGAGTGTGTGCATCATGTTTAAAATTCCATTTAAATTTGAAATGGGGATTTGTGAAACCCTCAGAATCATTTTTGAAAATGATCCAAATAAAAATTTCTCCAAAAGGGTCCAAGAAAATGCTCATGTTGCTCTCTGAAAATATTGGACAGAGATAAAAATCAAACCAATATTTTTAAGAGCTCATAGGTATTTATTTTGGGCATTTGGAATTAATGCATAAATATTTGCATTGGAAATATATTAGTTATATATATTAATATATGTCCAAATATTATGCCAATTATAAAGGAGCTCTGGAATAATATATCTAGCTCCTGCAAAAATTGGCATAAGGTAAATAAATGATTTAATATTTTATTTAAATCAAAACAAATGTCAGAAATTAGAAAACAGAAATAATTAAAAGGGAGAGCCTTACCTGGGCTCCTCCCTGTGCAGCCCAGCCAGCTGGCCGGCCCAGCCAGCAGGCGGCCCAGCCCGCCTCCCTCCTCTGTCGTCTTCGTCCTCGACAGAGGGAGGGGAGTGTGGCCGGCGCGCGCGCGCGCCACCGCGCCACGCCACCTGCTCGCCTGCCTGCCTGCCCTCCCCTCCTCGTCTCGATGCCCCGGACGACGCCACGCCCTCCCCCCTGCTCTCTCTCACTCTCCCTCGGTTCTTCCCTCCTCTCCCTCGCTCTCTCTCACACGGCCGAACACCACCGTCGCCGCCGTTCGCCATAGCAGCCGTCTCCGGCCACCCCTCGCCCCTCCGTTGAGCTCAGGAGCTCCGCCTCGACCCCCTCTTCCTCCCCACCAAGCCAAGCCCCTCGGAAGCCCTGCATCGCCGCCCACGTCGCCGTTCCCCTCCTCGGCCACCGGAGATCGTCGCCGTCGAATCGGGAGCTACCGGACGTCCCCGAGCCCGCTAACCATCCCTGCAGCTCCGCGGTGAGCCACTGACCCGATTCCCCCTTGCCCCGTCGTCCCTAGCATCCTGTAGCTGCCGCCCCCTTGAGCTCCGAAGCTCGCACGCCGCCGGCGATGTCGCCGTCGTGGCCACAGTCACCGTAGCGCCCAACCGAGCACACCCACGTCCTCACCGCACCGCGTAGAAGCCGTAGGTGCCAACCCCGCATCTCCGCAGCCGTTGTAGCCTCGACCCCGAGCTCAACCGAGCTCCGGCAGCCGCCACGGTCGTCGCCGTCGTCGGTACCGGCCACCACAGGCACGGCCACCACCACCGTTCGACGCGCGGGAGCAAGGGCTCTCCAACGAGCCCAAGCACGGCCTCGCCCGTGCCCTGTAGCGCGTTTCCGCATCGCGCCGCCGTCTCGGGCCCCGCCGGCGTCATGTCGCCGGTGGGTTTGACCTGTTTGACCTGGGGTTTGACCCCCCCAGGGTCACTGACGCGTGGGCCCCGTCGGCCAGGTGGTCAGATTAGTGCTAATCACCGCTTAATTAACCCCCCTGACACTGACAGTGGGCCCCAGCGCCACTAACCCCTAATTAGGAATAAATTAACCCTGTTAAACCCCCCCTGTCACTGACGTGTGGACCCCACACGTCAGGTTTGACCCCAGCCAGCCGCAGTTGACCACTGACGTCATGCTGACGTCATGCTGGCGCAATATTTATATTTCTGGATTTAATTTAAATCAGGAAATTCCAGAATATTATTTAAACTTCAAAAATTCATAACTTTTATTCTGTAACTCCAAATTGGACAAATTATATATGAAAAATGATCAGAAAAATCCAATCTATCCATCTGTACTATTTTCATGCATGATCAAACAAGTTAAATTGATGTTTAAGCAGAACAAGGAAAAGCACTTTAAAAGGCCATGTTTGAGTTTGAAATTTGAATCTTTGATTCAAATTTGGTTCAAACCCTTCTGGTCTTAGTTGCATTAGCCCAACACACTCATATTGCCATGTTTCATGCATGCATCATATTGTTGCACATTGTTTGGTGATGGTTGTGTATCGGTGTCCTTTGCGACAGGTTCTGCCTCCGAGGAGTACCGTGATTACCCTAACGAAGAACCGTATCAGTGCATCGAACCATCAGGCAAGCAACCAACCATTTGATCATATCGATACAATCCCATGTTCTCGCTCCTGCTCTCTTTTACTGCATTAAGACAACGCGTTTCAAACTGCTGTGTGCTACGGTAGTTGAACCCATTTCCTCTGCATGACCTGTCATTGCCACAGTAACTAGATGAAACCCACTAGCATGTGTAGGAGTTGATTGAGCCATATGTATGTGTTGTTCCTACCTTGCTATGCCTGCTATGCTTAGAGTCGTGTCAGGTCTGGTTCATCTGGGTGATGGGCTAGAGTGAAATGATTATGTCGGTAATGAGAGTGGTGTGGTGAACACGATTTGGTAAAGGTATCGATGAGAGGCCATGTAGGAGTACATGGTGGGTTGTTTCATTGAAGCCGACCTTAAGCACTGAGATCTGTATGTGTGATTTAAGATACAGCTACTACCATGCATTGGGCCCTGAAATATGACCCCGCTCGACTTCTTATTCACCCTAGCTCTCTGTCCAGGAGTTGCAAGTAGTTTCTGGTGTTTGTAGCCTACTGGAGGCCGTGGACAGCGCTGACCGTAGGGGTGGGCTGTGATGCGGTAGGTACGTGGCACGGTGTACCGAATACCCGTTAGGTATCTCGGGAACCCTGTTCACATCGTTCGGGGCCGTATGGGAAACCTCGGCCGGACTCCCTGCGGATGGAACCTGAATAGGCGATAAACCTGGACTAGAGGCTTAAGTGTTTAGGTAGGTCGTGGTCTACACCCACGTCGGCTTTCGCTTGAAGTCTGCCGAGCACATGTCGTGTGCAGACGCTAAGTGGTGGAAACATGTATGAAGAAGTACACCCCTGCAGGGTTATCATGATCTATTCGAATAGCCGCGTCCGCGGTAAAGGACTACTTGGTTGCCTATACAGTTCATAGACAAGTAAATGGAAACTACTAAAAGCCTCAAGATAAGTGTGAGTGCCGAGGATGGCTCTTCCGTAGGAAGACGGAGGTGGATCCTCGGTAGTGTATTGAAGTGGTGAGTAGTGGACTCGTGTGCGCAAAACCATTTCAAGTTGGAGTATCGTAGGATAGTCTAGCCAAGAGTCAAAGCTGGCTTGCTGCAATAACTCCACCAACCCTTCTTGATAATATGCATGTATGTAGGATCTGATGTAAGTCTTGCTGAGTACCTTTGTACTCATGTTGCTATAATTTACATTTTTACAGAAGACGCTGCAACCCCTTCTGATGGGTTCTATGTAGACGTTGACATCAACGAGTAGGCTAAAGGCCCAGGTGGTGACCCTGAGCTTGTGAAGGACCATGTAGTATAGCTAGGCTTTCCAAGCCTCTTTTATTTTACTAGTTGTCTGTACTCAGACAAGTTACTTCCGCTGCTGGTTTGTATGACTGTATGACTTGAATGTTGGGTCGTGAGACCCGTACCTTTGTGTATGTTATGTATGGCTCCCTGAGCCTTAAATAAAGTACTTGTGTCGTAGAGTCATGTTGTGATGCTTCGTTGTATTTGCACATATCGAGCATATTGTGTGTATGATTGAAATGCTTGGTATGTGTGGGATCTGACTATCTAGTTGTTTATCTTTAGTAGCCTCTCTTACCGGGAAATGTCTCCTAGTGTTACCGCTGAGCCATGGTAGCTTGCTACTGCTCTGGAACACTTAGGCTGGCCGGCATGTGTCCTTCTTCGTTCCTGTGTCTGTCCCTTCGGGGAAATGTCACGCTTTGAGTACCGGAGTCCTGTTAGCCCGCTACAGCCCGGTTTACCGGAGTCCTGCTAGCCCAGTGCTACAGCCCGGACCCACTTGCTGATGACCGACACGTTCGAAGCTGGGTCATGGATGCCTGTCCCTGTAAGTCTGTGCCACTTTGGGTTTACGACTAGTCATGTCAGCCCGGGCTCCTTATCATATGGATGCTAGCGACACTATCATATACGTGAGCCAAAAGGCGCAAACGGTCCCAGGCAAAGGTAAGGCGACACCCATGGGGATACCGTGCGTGAGGCCGCAAAGTGATATGAGGTGTTACCGGCTAGATCGATGTGACATCGAGTCGGGGTCCTGACAGGGCCCGCCCGCATCCAAGGCGGCATGCGCCAGCAGCGGGGATGGCCAGAGCTCGCGGCGGCGCCAGAGTTCGGGTGAGTGCGGGGTTGGCGCTGTGGTGCACAGGAGGGCGAGTTAGCATGTGTGTTAGGCTCATGGTGGCTTCCTGAGCGCGGTGACGCGTTCCGAATCGAGCTCAAGCGGCTACAGTGACGGCGGCGAGATGGCCGGCGGCAGGGGAAGCTCGGCCACGGTAGTTGCTGATGCTATGGGTCGAAAGGGATGGAGGTAACGAGGGAGAAAGGACGGAGATCTCACAGTGCATCGACGGGTAGGCTCTGCGTGCTCGGGGAAGGCCGCAGACGAATCGGTTGTGGTGGTCGACGACGCCCAAGCTTGAAGACGAAGATGATGTCGACGATTCAAGGCCTCCGAGCTCGCATGCGTCAGCGTGGAGACGATACGGACGTCTATGGGGCGTCTAGACATAACGGAGAGGCGAGGCGATGGCTATGGCAGTGGAGAATGTCGTCGGTGGCGATGGCGGCGCTCGGGTTCGGGTGAGAGAGAGGGAGCAGAGGGGCGGAGGGCCTCGGGGAAGAGTGTGAGGGGTTGGGGTGCGTGTCGACGTCCAGGGCGTCCAGAGCGTCGAGGGGGAGCGGCAAGCAGGAGGTGGCCGGGGCGCGTGGCCGCACGCACGGGGCACACGCCCGGCGTCCTTCTGTCACAAGGAAGACGACAGGGGAGGGGCCAGGTGGGTTGGGCTGGCTTTCTCCAGCTGGGCTGCGACAGTGCCAGGCCAGGTGGGCCTTGCCAGGTAAGTTCCTTTCTTTTTATTAATTCATGTTTTCTATTATTTCTGTAACTTCAGGGCTTTATTAAAAATGTCAGGGAATTTCCAAAAATCATGAAACTAATCATGACTACTGTTTGGAATATATCCAACAGTAAACATTTTAGTTGATGATTATTTGAGCATTTAAAATATTTAATAGCATTTAAATGCCCAAATGCAAATACTATAAGATTTAATTCAGAGCCCAAATATGTCATGGAAAAATGTGCAACACCTCTGGTTATTGCTTCTAGCATTTTCCAGAAATGATGAACATTATTGAAAGCCATTTGGATTCACTGAAATTATTTTAGTTGAACCTAGTGAATTCCTTTGATGTTAGGGTTTCAACAATCCCCATTTCAACTTTCAAAGAAATTTAGACATGATGTATGGAAGCAATGCCACTAGTTACAAGCAAACTCTAGGGCTGTGACAACTCACCCCCACTAAACAAAAATCTTGTCCCGAGATTCAAGCGTAGGGTAAGATGAAAAGGGGGACGCAACTAACGCAATCTTCACGATCCAGGGTGCACCTCGTAAGAACGTTGATTTGATCACCATCATTGTCTCTATGCCTTGCTCTGAGAACTTTAACCAACATGACAAAGAAAGGGAAGGGAAAACTCTAGAAAGATCAATCTTCTCGGAGATCGAACAACTCAGGATCAACTCCCGGAATGAGACATAGCAACATCTCTCGAGCTGAGACATGAAGCACACATCTAGAGGGATGGAATGGAACAGATGACGAGGGTTCACTAGGTAGACAACAATTCCACACTTAAGATGGTGGTGAACGGTTGTCAACGTAGTGAGGAGTTGAGTTGCCATGATACCATAACGGGGCACTTTGGGAAGGTGACTCGTAGAATTATCCCTTAAGTGGCAAAAAGAATTACCTTTGATTCAACGATCATTGAAACTTTTCATACCAGGCTAAGGCATTTCACAAACGATTATTGAAGGAGTTCTAAGAAATGGCATACTCAGTTGGAAAGGGAGCTAGGGTTATAGAGAAACTCGGCAAATGGAAGGCACATTCCAATTGATACCGAGGATATAACCTAGTGTGTGAGCATGCTCTCAAGAACTTGAGCATTTCCATATTCATCAGGGGCTTACCAACATCCGTGACAAGGGTCCTGACAACACAACATACTACCATGATGAACAGCGATGGACGTTGCAGATGCAAAGGAAGATATCTCTTCTCAGATTTCACCTTAGCAAAGCCAAGGGAACAAAATCTGGACGATCGACTGAGAGACATTTAGCACTCCGCTTCTAATGCTCTCCTTGATGTGCTAGTGTATCCCATTCATAGATATGGTTTGATATCTAGAACATCAAGTAAAAGGTCGGACTTCGGAAACACAAAAATCCATAAGGGACAACTAGGGAGTAAATCCTACGAAATCCTTATGGGGATGTGACCAACTTCCTCAATCAAGATACTACACTAATTAGTCTTCCGATTGGGTGTGTTGGCCACGACATCCACTTCACCGATTACAGTGAGACCAATATTATAGTTCTTGGGAAACGTTCCAACCATCATATCAGCCTGAGATTCAGAACTGGTTGGTGTCAGGATATTCCAGACTCATCAAGTTTAGAAATAGAAATGAAAGTTTGTAACACAAATCGACGAGATGACGTTGCGAGATTCTTGGGGGATGAACTACGATAGCAAGCTCCAAAACATGAGCTGGTTCTGCTACAAACATGTGAACATGTTGTCCCAGACAAGCATGACCACATAGTAGTCTTATAATAAAATACTACCGAGTTCAGGTGGGAACCATCATCTAGGATATCGAAGTCCTTGCGTAAGTCTAGCTCTTAAGAAGGAACTCCTTCTCCTTGAACAAGTCAATCAGTGGCTTGGCGTGCTAGGGACACATATAGAATGTGGGGTAGCTAATCTCACAATCCAATGTATACTTCGCACATGCATGACTGACTTGGGATGATTCCAAAGGAAGCAAAAACAATCTTTCTCAGATCCACGGCAGCAACTTACACCAAGTGCACGTGAATTAGAGAAAGTCACATCTTTCATCCGGACATATGCTCCAAGAGAGGGTCATGAAGATAATGCTTATAGAAGTTTCCAATACTAGCTAGATGTTCAACACAATCATGGAGAGGTTAAATATGTTGCTGATGGGCTCAACAACAATTCATCCCGGTTTCCATGAAGAAGGAATTCCATAATTATGTGAACAAGTGATAGCACTGGTCAGACCCAAAAGATATAAATGTGTATGCTCGAGGAAAATCCATGAGTAAGACAACATTACGAACATCCTTGGTTCTGATTTGATTTGAGGATAGCCCACACTCAAATCAAAGTTTTGATAAGACAATACGTCCAACAACTGATCACGAGGATCAATAGATGAAGATATCATCTTTCTTCAACACACATACAAGATATCCCTTAAAATAAACTAAGTCGGACAAGCTTTTATCTTCCAACTGTCCAAGTTGTTATCCAGCTTAACCAACTAACTTAGGGGTATCCAGCACAGATTCTTGGAGAAGGGGTGGTTACAAGAAACCAACTTGATCACGAGCTCAACATAGCAGTCAGGGAACAACCCGGTGATACCTCCATGAAGATATTCGGAAAATGACGAACCACCGGTATGTTACTAAGCTCGAGAACAATCTTGCTTTTCAGGGCAAGACGATATGATCCAAAGAGCAAGGGATTAATACGATCCCAACTCATTGATCGAGGGTGCACCAGAAATAAGGACTGGGTAGCATGATTAATCTTAGAATGGTGATTCAAGAACCAACACGCTAAGAATGAAGTTATTGTCCATTAACTACCAAGCAACAAGGTTGCTAGGAGTATTGACTTCACACATCATGGTTCACTTGTCGGCATTCTGGTTACAACAGCACAGGAACCGAGGAATGAAGAATGATGGAGAGAAGTATCACTACATCAAGAGTTCATGGGATGGTGCAATTCTCATGAGATTCCTGACATAAAGAGGGCAACACCCCAAGGTAGAGCAGAACATAAGCTGGATTAGCATTTTGATCTGCGGAGTACAACCACTTTGACCCAATCCTAGGAATGGATGAGGTACTGGAGTTTGTTTCTCCTAGTCATTCCGGAATAGAATGACTTGATGGACCACAGAGTAATAGGCATCGATGGACACGACCGCACAACTACTCCTTACTATCAATTGATAGACGAGGCCTGGAAAACAACTAAAGAGGGACAACCCAAAAGAACATATGATTTTCTGAGTTGTGGATGCATAGGTTAGCATGTCGAACGAGTTTGACATATTTCTTCCGGATAACCCATGCGGAGAAGGTAGAACTAGCAGAGTCACATCATAGAATCGGGGACCCGTCAAGAGCACTCTGGTGGTGACCTTTCGGTTCAGCGAGGAACTTCTGCCATAAGCAGTTCATGGTACTTGGAAGAAGGTAACACCACGAACCTCGAGGACTACTGCAAAGGTTACTAATATCCTGAAGGGACTAGCAAACACTATCAACATGAAGTAAGTGGGGTGAATCTCGGGTTCAAAAACCCAGTAATAGAGTACCTACTACTAAGTAACATCACGGAATGCTCTCGAGAATAATGGCCGGAATCATCACACTTGAGGCAGGGTATAACTAGATTACTAAATGATCCCCTAGGGTCATAATAATAGCTCCAACATATATGTCGAGGCAACAGAGTACCTCAACGCACCGATTAGTGTGGTTAATCTGGCACAAAGGACATTGAAAACAGAGAAAGATGATTTGCAAATGCATCAGATTGTTTAGAAACCTGGGATGACTCGGACAGCATAACGGCTGTAAATGCTCAAAAATATTTGAGACATGCTACAAAAATGGTGGCATAACCACTCAGAAACACAATATCAAGGTTTCGAGATCAACAATTAACATACAGAGGTAATAGGAACTGAACCGAGGCTTAAGTCCAACAATTCTATAAGTCTACGGATTAGTAACACGTGATCATGATAGAAAGAAGAGAAATCCTAGTTCCTTAACACCGTAGGAAAGATAAGATGACTCAGATCAGAAGGGCATAAGGTAAAGGAGTAAAAAGAGCCTTACATTTCATCCCACAATCAATTCCCCTACATATAACTAAAGCATTTCTAGACTCAACTTCGACCAGTTTGGCTTGGTAATCCTACAGGCAGTCAAGCTCTGATACCAAAGCTGTCAAGACCCTGACTCAATGGCACACTGGTCTAGCATGTAACACCTCATATCAGTTTGCGGCCTCACGCATGGTATTCCCACGGGTGTCGCCTTACCAGGCACGGGACTGTTTGCGCCTTTTGGCACACGTATATGATAGCGTTGCTAGCATCCATATGACAAGGAGCCCGGGCTGACATGGCTAGTTGTGAACCCAAAGTGGCACTAACTTACAGGGACAGGCATACATGACCCAGCAACGAACGTGTTGGTCATCAGCGAGTGAATCCGGGCTGTAGCAACTGGGCTAGCAGGACTCCGGTAAACCGGGCTGTAGCAGGCTAACAGGACTCCGGTAGACACCGCGTGACATTTTCCCAAAAGGATAGACACAGGAACGTAGAAGGACACATGCCGGCCAGCCTAAGTGTTCCGGAGCAATAGCAAGCTACCAAGGCTCAGTGGAAGCACTAGGAGACATTTCCCAATAAGAGAGGCTACCAATGGTAAACAACTAGATAGTCAGATCCCACACGTACCAAGCATTTCAATAGCATACACACAATATGCTCGATATGTGCAAATAAAACATGGCATCACAACATGACCCTACAACTCAAGTATTTTATTCATTAGGCTCCGGGGAGCGAGATATTACAAACATGGGTCTCTCGACCCAGCATTCAGAGCATACAATTAAGCACAAGTGGAAGCTTAACATGTCTGGGTACAGACATCTACAAATGAAAAAGGGCTGAGAAGCCTGTCTATCTACCAGATGCTGCCGAGGGCACAAGATCATAGCTGAGGTAACAAGCTAAACGTCAAAGTTCACGCGGAACTACTAGTGAGACTGAAGTCTCTCTCCAAAAACATAAAATAGGCAAACGTGAGTACAAATGTACCCAGCAAGACTTACATCAGAACTAACTACATATGCATCATTATCAAAAGGGGATGGTGGAGTTTAACTGCAGCAAGCCAGCTTTGACTCAGTGGCTAACCTGAACTACGACTGCAAGTAACTCTTTTGAGGTGGCGCACATGAGTCCACATATTCACCATATCAATACACACTATGGATCCGCTCCTGTCTCCCTACAAGAACGCCATCCATAGAACTCACACTTATCTTGTGCATTTTAGAGTATCCACTTTCACTTGTCTATGAACTGTACAGGCAACTCAGAAGTCCTTTACCGTGGACACGGCTATTCGAATAGATCATATTAACCCTGTAGGGGTGTACTTCTTCACACACGCTCTCGCCACTTACCACCATGTACACGTCGTGTATCTCGGCAACCTTCAAGCGGAAGCCTGGCGAGGGAGTCGGCCACGACCTGACTAACCACACAAGTCTCTCATCCAGGTTTATCGCTTATTCGGGTTCCATCCGCAAAGAGATCCGGCCGGGGTGTTGCTCATGGCCCCAAACGATGTGAGCAGGGTTCCCAAGCCCACCATCCGGGTGCCACTTGGTATACCGTGCCACTGTGCCTAGTCTGTCCCAAGCCCACCTGTACCGGGTGCCACTTGGTAGACTACTAACACTACCTACAAACACCAGAAACTAGTTGCAACTCCTGGACAGATATCGAGTTGATTAATAAGCCGAGAGGGGTCGAGTTACTGGAACCCAATGTGTGGTAGTAATTGTTCATGTATCACAAACACAGAACTCAGTTCCTGAGGACGGCTGCAATGAGACAACCCACCATGTACTCCTACATGGCCTCTCACCGCTACCTTTACCAAATTGTGTTCACACACTTAGCTCTCAACAGTAGGACATGTTCACACACCTCCGATTCATCCCCGATGAATCAGACCTGACTCAACTCTAAGCAATAGCAGGCATGACAACAAGCATGAATGAGTAGGCACAGCAGGGCTCAAACAACTCCTACTGATGCTAGTGGGTTTCATCTATTTACTATGGCAATGACAGGTCATGCAGAGGAAAGAGGTTCAACTACCGCAGCATGTAACAGTTTAATCGTTTTTGTCCTAATACAGTAAAAGAGAGCAGGAGCGAGAGAGTGGGATTGTATCGGAATGAACAAGGGGACAAATACCGGCAATAGAGATGAAATACAATCAATGCAATGCACAATATGATGCATGATCATGACATGTCAATATGCTGTGTGTTGGGCTAATGCAACTAAAACCAGAGTGGTTTGAGCTTATGCATCTAGCAGTAGGTTAAATGGAGTTGGTTTGAATCCAAGATTCAAAATCAAACCCCACATGTGGTTATTTAAATGCCATTCATACCATTTGTCCTAAAAAGTAGTCATAAGTTGATCTAACATGCATGAAACCAGTACAGATTGATAGATTGGATTTTTCTGATCATTTTTCATATATAATTTATTTCATTTGGAGTTACGGTTGAATTACTATGAATTTTTTAAGTTTATACAAATTTCTGGATTTTGTGAATTGTTTTTAATCCAGAAAATGATTTACTGCGTCAGCCTCACGTAAGTGTGACATCAGCAGGTCAACGGAGCCGGTCCAGGTCAAATCTGACCTGTGGGGCCCGTGTGTCAATGGTTAGCTAAACTAATCTAGTTTAGTTAGTACTAACCTGGGTCATTCTAAGTCAGTTTTAACTTAAACTAGATAATTAGTCGGGCGGGGCCCGCATGTCATAGACCCAGGGGAGGTCAAATCCCCTGGTCAACCGGGGCTAAACCACTAGCAGTCAAAACGGTCAACCCGCCGGCGTTTAGCCGCCGGCGAGGCCGAACGTGGCGGAGGGCTCGGGATTGTTCCTCCGGCGCCCAATCGAGTAGCGGAGGGCACGCACGGGGAGCTGGGGCCCGCCTGCATCCAAGGCGGCATGCAGCAACAGCGGGGACGGCCAGAGCTCGCCGGAAGTGAGCTCGCGACGGCGCCGGAGTTCGGGTGAGTGTGGGGTTGGTGCTGTGGCACACGGGAGGGCGAGTTAGCATGTGCGTTAGGCTCATGGTGGCTTCCAGAGCGTGGTGACGCGCTCCGAATCGAGCTCAAGCGGCTGCAGTGACAACGGCGACATGGCCGGCGGCAAGGGAAGCTCGGCCACGGCAGTTGCTGATGCTAGGGGTCGAAAGGGACGGACGTAACGAGGGAGAAAGTACAGAGATCTCACAGCGCGTCGACGGGTAGGCTCTGCGTGCTCGGGGAAGGCTGCAGATGAATCGGTGGCGGTGGTCGACGATGCCCGAGCTTGAAGACGAAGACGATGTCGACGATTCAAGGCCTCCGAGCTCGCATGCGTCAGCGTGGAGACGATACAGACGTCTGCGGGGCGTCTAGACATAACGGAGAGGCGAGGCGATGGCTATGGCCGCGGCGAATGTCGTCGGTGGCGATGGCGGCGCTCGGGTTCGGGCGAGAGAGAGGGAGCAGAGGGGCGGAGGGCCTCGGGGAAGAGTGAGAGGGGTCAGGGGTGCGTGTCGACGTCCAGGGCGTCCAGAGCGTCGAGGGGGAGCGGCAAGAAGGAGGTGGCTGAGGCACGTGGCCGCGCACACGGGGCACACGCCCGACGTCCTTCTGTCACTAGGAAGACGACAGGGGAGGGGCCAGGTGGGCAGGGCTGGCTTTGTCCAGCTGGGCTGCTACAGTGCCAGGCCAGGTAGGCCTTGCCAGGTAAGTTCCTTTCTTTTTATTAATTCATGTTTTCTATTATTTCTGTAACTTCAGGGCTTTATTAAAAATGTCAAGGAATCTCCAAAAATCATGAAACTAATCATGACTACTGTTTGGAATATATCCAACAGTAAACATTTTAGTTTATGATTATTTGAGCATTTAAAATATTTAATAGCATTTAAATGCCCAAATGCAAATACTAGAAGATTTAATTCAGAGCCCAAATATGTCATGGAAAAATGTGCAACACCTCTGGTTATTGCTTCTAGCATTTTCCAAAAATGATGAACATTATTGAAAGCCATTTGGATTCACTGAAATTATTTTAGTTGAACCTAGTGAATTCCTTTGATGTTAGGGTTTCAAAAATCCCCATTTCAACTTTCAAAGAAATTTAGACATGATGCATGGAAGCAATGCCACTAGTTACAAGCAAACTCTAGGGCTGTGACACCTGAGCATCGCGACTCAGGAGCCTAACTAGCCACATAGCCCCTCACTCCTTAGTCCCGTCCTGATTTACGGTCGGGGCTAACGGCGGCTCAGGATGCGCGGGGCCGGGCCCTGCCGACGTAGAACATAGGCAAATAGGAGAGAAAAATGCAAATCCTAAGGAATTCAAAAGCAAATATTACAAGGCATAGAGTGTTTTCACAACACCAAACACAAGTTTAAACGCCTCCACGAGGCATGGTGCATGTTGCAAGAATTAAAACATGACAAAGGATGCAAGGGGATCACTTTCCAGTGGCGCTGCCGCCTGCGGTGGAGCCACGCTGGGCGGCTCTGCCTCCCGAAGCCGCGGAACTGGTGGCGTCGCGTCTAGGCAAGATGCTGAAGGCACGGAACTTCCCCAGCAAAACCTTGGCTCGGCCCTTCACAGCCTCAGCAGCAGCGACAGCAAGGTCGCCGCTCATGGGTTCCAGCAGGCTATCGAGGTCGACGTTGGGGTCGCGAAGGTAGATGTGGCTGAGGACGCGCGTCAGCGCTGCAGACGACAGGGCACGTGCCTCGGCCTTGGCCGTGGGACCAAGGCCATTTGCGGCATCTTCAAGCGCACGGACTAGGAAGGGAAGCAGCTCGGCAGCACCGTCCTCTTCGCTAGCCAACGGGTCCTCTAAGCCGCTCTCATAGAGCGTCTTCAGCGTGGCGTGAGCCTTCTCCTCCAGCTCAGCGAAGGCCACCCGGTCCTCGGCCAGGACCTTTGCCTTGCGGTCTAGCTCGGCCCTCTCCACCTTCAGCGCCTGCTCCAGCGTCTCCAACCGGCCGTGATGGTCAACAAGCTCGGCGTCCCGATCTTTGACGACAGCCTCCCGAGCCTTCATCCCCTCCTCCTTATCCTGGTGGATGCGGACCTCCTTTGCGAGCTCCTCGTGCAGGTCTTGCAGCTCGACCTCCAACGCCTTGCAGTGGCCCTGGGAATCCGCAGCTTCGCCTTGGGTAGCATTGAGAGCAACCTTAGCCTGGCGGGCGGCTTGCTTCTCCTCGTCGGAGGCGGACGCAGCCTGCCTCAGTGCCGCTCGGACGGAGGCAGCAGAGCGGGCCCAGCCGGAGGCTAACTCCAGGCGCCCGACCACCAGGCGGGGGTCCGCGCTCTGGAGATCCTCCCGAAGCCGGCTTAGTTCGTTGGCGGCCTAGTCCAAGACAGCAGAGGGATCAAAAGAGACGAGAGCTGGTGGAGCAGGCGGAGAGGACGGAAACGTTTCACGGCTTGGGAGGAAGGATCCTCCCGAGCCTTGGGCATCACAGCAGCAGCACCAAGCCCAGGCCCCTCCAGGCTCAGCGGGGCCACGGGGGCTGACTCCTCGCCAGAGTGCCCCTGCTGGGCTCGCGAGGATGACCGAGCAGGGGAAGCGTGAGCCTCGGTGCCTCCCTTCCCCGCAAACGAAGGCGCTGCCTCGGCAGGCGAACTCGCCTCAAGCGGGGCCGCAAAATCCCCCCTCAACCTCTTCGCCTCAGGTGCCGGCCTGGTCAAGGAGTACATACGTCAAGTCTTGGCGGCAGAAACAAAGCAGATCATGGATCAAGTATTTACGGGTCATCGCTCGCGGGTTCAAGCAGCCTCCGGCCAAACTTGAAGCCCGAGAGCCTGCAGCTGGGGTCAGCCTTGGAAGCATTGAAGCAGAGGACGCGTTGGGAAGGCCGGAGCTGGCCTCAGACCGCCCTGGAGCCAGAGCGGATCCTGGGGCCACCAGCCCCGATCTGTCTTTCCTCGGGACCGGGGGAGAATCCACTCATCCTCGCCCGCCGCTGGCCTTGTCGTCGTCCGACATGGAGCGGAGGGTGCGAGACCTGCGCTGGGGGAAGGACTCCTCCCACTCCTCGCCAGTCGCCTTGGAGTCGAACTCATCTTCCTCCTCCTCCTCCTCCTCTTCTCCCTCCTCACTCCCGCTGGAGTCGCTGGAGGACACATTCACCATCGGCAACACCGTCAGATCCCCGGGAGCCACTGCGGGCACCAGCCCCTCACCGTTGAAGGTGGGCATGGCGTCCACCGCCTGCTCCCAGTCGTCATGAAGAAACAGGGGGACAGGAGCACCGTCCGGCCTCGCCATGTTCCCCCCCCCCCGACCAAGGAGTGGAGGGCCGCGACCAAATCTTCATCAGCCAACGCTGCAGAGCTCAGGTGAATGGCAGCATCTGCTTCCCCGAGCCTCCACAATGGGAGCGAGTGCTCGCAGAGTGGAGCCACCCGGTGCTCCAAAAACTCCCTCAAGAGTGTGGCCCCGGTCAGCTTTGCCGCCCCCAGGTTGCCTGGCCTCAAGTCCGCGTCCAGCCTCTCCAGCACCGCCCTCACACGGGGGTCGACGAGCCTTTGGCTGCCCCGTGGGCAGCACAAGTCGGGGGTGGATGCGCCCGGTGTCCACCATGACCCACCTGCTCCGAAAGCCTTCAATCCTCTTCCTGGGCTTCGAGATGGCATTGGAGCCAAAGTATGCAACAAAACTCGCGCGTGTGGAGACGGGGCCATGAGAAACCCGAAGATAAAAGTAATGGCGTAGCAAGGCCACCGAGGGCTTTATCCCAACATGAGCCTCGCAATAGCAGGCGAAGATCGCGAGGAGAAGAACAGAGTTGGGGTGGAGGTGCAGAGCTTGCAAGTTGTACAGGCGAAGAACAGCAAGGAAGAACACGGAAAAAGGAGGCACCAGACCGGCGACGACGGCGCTCACGAAGAGCGGGTAAAAGGTGCACCCCTTGCCTTCAGGCTGGCTGGAGCCGGCCTTGAACGCAGTCGCTCCCGTGTTGCCCTGCGCCACCGTCCTCTGGCGCACGAGGGCAAGATTCCTCTCCGACACATTTGGGGGATCCAGAGCCGGGGAGTACCAGGCCTCAGTCGGAGTCTTGCGGGGCACCATAGCTCGCCGGACGGGAAGGATTGAGGCAGATCTGCAGGAATTCGGAAGCAGGGAGGAGAAGGGCGAGAAAGGGGATCTGGAGCAAGGCAAGCGAGAACAAAGCAGGTCAGTCTGGACTGGGCACCCCTTTTTGTCAAGTCGTGCGGTTGCCGAGGCATCGTGGGGAAGCGGAGATGCCCATGTCCAATCAACCGCCACGCGGCGCCCAAGGCCGCAGGCTATTGGGGCTCGTGGAGCTTCGCACTTGCCCCTTCGCTTATCTGCTAAGCCAAGTCCGGGCGCGCCTTGGGCCCGGGGGTTGCTGTCGACATTCTAGGAACGGGGGTCCCCAGACTTGCTTGCCTGCGACCTGCGGCGTGGCTCAAGTGGGGGCCCAATGCAGCCCAGCTTCATCAGCTCAAGCTCAAGACCCTCGCGAGGGGACAAGCCTCGCGGGGATGACGACAGGAAGCTTCCTCAGGAGCAGTCTCCTCAGGCAGGCTTGTGAGGAGGTGGAGAGATCAAGGAAGGGCACCTCCCGAGGGGCCCGTGACGCAAGCCATGACGATCGAGGACCAGGAGGGCGCCATGCGGGCGCCGGCCTGCGCAGTGTCCTTGTTTCCCTTTCGGTGCAAAGGGGGCAAGCACAGGCCAAGGTATCAGGCAAAGTTTACCATTTCGGTGCAACAAGACCAAGACCAGCAGAACGGCAGGATGGAGGTCATCGTGGAGCCCAGGGCGGCGTCACCCTCAGAGCCTTTGGCAGTCGAAGACCAACTTTAGTCAGGATAAGTGTACCAGATGTTCCCCCTCAAAATGGCCAATTGTTGGCGCCCTAACCGCTCATTATTTGGGAAGAGGCCCAGGGCCTCCGCCTATAAATAGAACTAGCCACCGCAAGGTAGGAGAGAGATCATCTGGAGATCAACCAGAGAGAGAGAGAGAAGCGACTGAACTCACCCAAGCAGTTCTTCGCACCAGCTCAAGAACAGCCCCTCGCGAGGCTGTTCTCCCTTTGTACTGTTCATCATCAGCCCCTGAGGCAATCCACCACACCACACACTGTAGTAGGGTATTACACCACAATGGTGGCCTGAACCAGTATAAATCTCATGTCCCTTGTGTGTTCATCTTTCTTGCTTAGATCTTTGCGAGACTTCGAGACGTGAGCAGGTAGGGGAGAGATCTTCGTGTGCACCCCAGTGTTCGAACCTCAAGGGTCTGCCAGAACCCGAAACCCGACAGCTAAATATAGAAGCAACTTCTCTTGCGGTTTGGGCGCGACTAGTATTGGCATGGAGGAGAGGTACCTCTTCAAATCTTGCAGCGCTGCCTATAACTCCGAAATCCATTTCATTGGACCTGCCTTTTTCAAAATCTTGAAAAGGGGGAGGGCGCGCTCAGCAGATTTAGAGATGAACTACTCAGGGCGGCTACGCAGCCAGCAAGTTTACGGAAATCCTTGACTCGTTTGGGCGCCTCAATTTGCTCTATCGCTGTGATCTTGTCGGCATTCACTTTGATTCTTCATTGAGACACAAAGAACCCAAGAAGTTTGCCAGATGGGATGCTGAACACACACTTCAATGGGTTGAGCTTGAGGTTGATCTTGCGCAAATTTGCAAAGGTTTCCTTGAGATCCTGCACGAGCGTGGCCTTGTCCTTAGTTTTGACCACTATATCATCCATATAAGCTTCCATATTTTTATGCAGCTGGGGCTCAAAACCAATTTGGATTGCTTGGGTGGATGTTGACCCAACGCTTTTCAACCCGAAAGGCATTCGTATGAAACAGTACGTGCCACATGGGGTGATGAACGCGGTCTTTTCTTCATCTTCCTTCTTCATGAAGATCTGATGGTATCCTGAGTAGGCATGAAGGAACGACAGCAGGTCGCACCCGGCAGTGGAGTCCACTATCTAGTCGATGCGTGGCAACAGGAAAGGATCCTTTGGACATGCTTTATTGATATCAGTATAGTCCATACACAGCCTCCATTGCCCATTCGCCTTACGCACTACCACTAGATTGGCCAACCACGACGGGTGGAGTACTCCCTTGACCATGCCTGCCGCTTCCAACTTCCTGGTCTCCTCGATGATGAACTCTTGTCGCTCCAGAGCTTGCTTTCTGACTTTTTGCTTGATGACCACGCATGGGGCAGACAGCAAGGTGGTGCTCAATCACCTCCCTGGGAACACCAGGGATGTCGGATGCCTTCCATGCAAACACATCGACATTCACCCACAGGAAGGCTACGAGCGTGCTTTCCTATTTGCTGTAAAGGGTCGAGCTTATGGTCAAAGCTCCGCCCGTGTCAACCTCCTTGATGGGTACCTTCTTGGTTTCTAGTGGGGCCTTCTTGGACTTCTTGCTCTTGCCGGGAGAGCTTTCTAGCAAGTCATCAGTGGAACGCAGCACTCCAAAGAGGCACATTTGCCGGAGTGAGTGCAGGAGCCCTTGCCGGAGCCAGGAGTCAGTCGGCGGCCGAAGCCTTGCCGGTCTTCTTCGTCTAGGCGGCAGGAGCAAGTACCTTGCTAGCGGACGTTGCAACTGCTTCTAGGTAGAGTTGGTCGGCACAAATGAGTGCATCCCTCTTATCGCAGCTGACGGTGATGATGCTCATTGGGTCGGGCATCTTCAGCTTGTTGTACGCATAGTGCGACGCCGCCATGAACTTGGCTAGTGCCGGATGGCAATGGGATCTTGGTGACATCGATAACAATATTCTATGTCCTGTAGTTTAGGTCGCCACCAAATGTAACCGGCAGCGTGACCTTTCCATTGGGCTGGCTTCTCCCTGGATTGATCCCTTGGAATGTACCCATTTCCTCGAGATCTTCATTAGGGATCTGCAGCCTCTTGATCACGTTGGGTGGGATCAAGTTCAGACCGGCCCCACCATCAACTAACATTTTCGTCACCTTGAGGATGCGTATCGTTGGTGAGACCAACGACGACAAACACCCGACCACGGTTGTGCGATCAGGGTGATCCTCGGCATCGAAAATGATAGGCATGTGGGACCACTTTACTGTCTTCTAGGCGTCGACGATCGGTTCCATCGTATTAATCTCATGTGCCCACTACTTAAGTTGGCGGTGGGAAGAATGCACGAGGCACCTCCATCAACACACGTGACCTTTGTCGCCTTTGAAACTCATGCTCGGTGGACTCGTCTTCATCATCATGATCATCATTCTCCTCTTTCTTGTCACGGCCTCGGGCGGGCCTCTCTTGTTGCTTCTCCTTGTTGCAGCGACCTCCCCGGCCGCCATGCTTCTTGCCGGATCCCTCAGTGCCATCTTGGCCCTTCTCTTTGTCTTGTTTCTCATACTCAGCCCTCTGCTTGTCCACCAGCTGCTCGACTAGGCGGCAGTTTTGGAGGTCGTGGCCCTTGGTATGGTGAATCTTGCAATACTGCTTGTCGGAGCCCTCTGACTTGCCAGCAGCCGCCAAGGCCCGACAGGTGTTGTAGCCGGGAATCTCCTTCCCGGGGTCGTCAACCTTGACCTTCTTAGCGATGCCGGAGTTGCCACATTCCTCGACGGCAAGCACGGTCTTGTCCTTGCGCTTCCTGTTGCGTCGTCGGCCCTTCTTTGCCGGGGCGACGACGTGTTCATCTTCAGAGTCACTTCCCGCATCGGCATCTTCACAGGGGTACTTTCTTCCTTCCTCAGCTCGGGTACATCTGTCGGCCAAAACATACAGTTTGGCAACATCCGCGACCTTGTTCAACGCCAGCTCTTCACGCATCTTACGATTGCGCACGTTCTGATGGAATGCGCTGATGACAACAGCGAGATGAACATCGGGGATGTTGTATTGCACACAGCTCAATCTTTGTATGTATTTGCGCAAGAATTCTCCGTCCCTCTAAGGGATCACATGCAAATCACTTGCCTGGCCAGGAGCTATGTGGCCGCCCATAAAGGCCCCAACAAACTCGTGGCATAGATCCAACCAAGAGGAGATGGAATCTATCAGCAAGTGCATCAACCATGACCTGACGTTCGGCTTAGAACCAAGGGGAAATAGTTGGCGAGTACCTTGTCGTCTTGTGCTCCGGCAGCTTGCATTGCAATGGTGTAAATGCTCAAGAACTCAGACGGATGGCTCCTACCGTTGTACTTCTCCAGGACCTCTAGTTTGAACGTGCGGGTGGTGGGACATTGGAACTGCCATAGCTCACGGGTGAACGCTAGACAAGTTATTGCATAGGGCAAGTCGCCAGCATCCCCCGACGCAAGCCTATACAGAGTAGGCACAGCACGCCTATCTGATTGGTGACGCGCCTCCCGTTGCCGCTCGATAGTGGTTCGAGCGTCTTCCTTGAGCCGCTCTCCAAGAACTTGACGTTGGTCGCAACGCGCTCGTGGGTCAGACCACGCCATGGATACGCTATCACGGGCGTCAACTGTCACATCCCTAGTTCTGGTATGACCTAGACTAGCTAGTCATGTGTGCATCATGTTTAAATTCCATTTAAATTTGAAATGAGGATTTGTGAAACCCTCAGAATCATTTTTGGAAATGACCCAAATAAAAACTGCTCCAAAAAGGTCCAAGAAAATGCTCATGTTTCTCTCTGAAAATATTGGACAGAGATAAAAATCAAACCAATATTTTTAGGAGCTCATAAGTATTTATTTTGGGCATTTGGAATTAATGCATAATTATTTGCATTTGATATATATATATGTTATATATATAATATATGTCCAAAAAGTATGCCATTTATGAAGGAGCTCTGGAATAATATAACTAGCTCCTACAAAAATTGGCATAAGAAAATAAAATGATTTAGTATTCTTATTAAATCAAAACAAATGTCAGAAAATAGAAAGAACAAACAGGAAAAGAGCTTACCTGCGGCCTAACACTGTGCGTCCTGGCCGGCCCAGTTGGCCAGCCCAGCCCACCTGTCCCCCTCCCCTGTCGTCTTCCTCCCGCCAGGAGGACGGGCGCGTGCCCGACGCGCGCGGACCGCCGCGCCGTGCCACCTCCTCCCTCCCTGCCTGCCTGTCCCTCTGCCGATGCGTCTGGACGACGCCACGCCCCCCCGGACCCTCTCACTCTCCCCAGTCCTCTCCTCTCCTCTCCCTCGCTTTCTCTCTCACGGCCGAGCGCCACCGTCGCCACCGGCCACCGCTGCCGTAGCCACCGCCTCCCCCTCGCCTCTTCAACGTGCCCAAGAGCTTCGGCGCGCCTCCCTCGTCCTCTCCGTCGAGCCACGCACCTCCGGATGGCCTCCATCGTCGCCACTGTCATCTTCTTCACCGCCGGCCGCCGTGGATATCCACCGCCCGCACGTCACCGTCCGGCCATTCCCGAGCCCGCTTCGACGCCTGCTGCAACCGCTGTGAGCTGTTGCTCCTCCTCCCCCTCTTCATTCTCGCCCTCGCACACCGCAGCCGCATCCCCGCTCACGCCCGAACACCGGACGCCGCTGCGAGGTCTGCTCCGGCGAGCTCCGGCGAGCTCCGGCCACCCCGCGTCCTCCCGCCGCCTCCGCTGGATGCGGACGAGCCCGGGCTACGCCCCGGTGCCCTTAGCCGCCGCCCCCATCGCCTTTAGTGCAAGTCCGGCACGTTGCTGCCACGGGTTTGGTCGCCGCCGACCGAAATCCGGCGACAGCCAACGTGGCGGAATGATTACCGCTAATCCTCACCAGCTGGACCCCACCCAGTCACTAACAGCGGGCCCCGCAGCGGGTCAAAGTCCAAGTCAACACGGGGTTAACCCCTGTCTCGCTGACCAGTGGGCCCTGCATGTAAGGTTTAACCCTGGTCAGCCATGTTTGACTCGCTAACGTCACGCTCACATCAGGCTGACGCAATTATTTATTTTCTGGATTTAAATTAAATGAGGAAATTCCATAAAATTATCAAAACTTCAAAAAATCATAGAAATTCAACCGTAACTCAGATTGAAATAATTTATATATGAAAAAATATCAGAAAAATTCAATCTATCCATATGTACTAGTTCCATGCATGACAAACAAACTTGTACCTACTGTATAAGTGAAACACTAAAATGGCATTTATAAAAGATTTAACTTGGAGTTGCATTTGAATTCTTGATTCAAATGGACTTCATCCAAATAAAAGCTAGTTGCATTAGCTCAACAGCATCACATCTACATGCCATGGCCATGCATCATATTGTTGCATATTCTTGTGTTTTGATTGTTGGCACCGTTCCTTCTCGATAGGTCCTGCTCCGGAGAGTGCTCGAGAGTACCTGTCGGTGAAGCAGTGCCACCCTGTTGATCTACCAGGCAAGCAAACCCCCTTGTTCATTCCTATACAATCCTACTCTCTCGCTCCTGCTCTCAGTTATTGCATTAGGACAACAACGATTCACTCCAACTTTGTGCTGCGGTAGTTGGACCCATTCCTCTGCATGACCTGTCATTGCCACAGTAAATAGTTGAAACCCACTAGCATGTGTAGGAGTTGATTGAAGCCATTGTTGTGTTCCTACCATGCCATGCTTGCTATTGCTTAGAGTGTGTCAGGTCTGATTCATTGGGAATGAATTGGAGTGCAGTGATCTATGTTCTGATGCTGAGAGTTATGTGTGTGAACGCGATTTGGTAAAGGTAGCGGTGAGAGGCCATGTAGGAGTACATGGTGGGTTCTCTCACTGGAACCATCCTTAAGCACTGAGTTCTGTGTATGTTGTCCAATGACTAGCTACTACCACACATTGGAATGCTTAAGTGCCCTTCTCGACTTATTAACCAACTTGATCTCCGTCCAGGAGTTGCAATTAGTCTCTGGTGTTTGTAGGTAGTGTTAGTAGTCTACCAACACTAGTAGAAAAGGGGGCAATGGTCTAGGCCGGGCTAGCCCATTAGTCCCGGTTCAATCCATAACCGGGACCAATGTGGGCATTGGACCCGGTTCGTAAGCCACGGGGATCGGCCGGGCCACGTGGGCCATTGGTCCCGGTTCGACTAGACCTATTGGTCCCGGTTGGTGGGACGAACCGGGACCAATGGGCCTCGCTCCTGGCCCACCACCATTGGTCCCGGTTGGTGGCTTGAATCAGGACCAAAGGCTGCCCTTTAGTCCCGGTTCTAGCCACGAACCGGGACCAATTAGTTGCCTATATATACACCTCGCCCGCGAGCAGAGCACTCCCACTGCTCTGTTTTTTGTGGCCGGCGAGGGGAGAGCTTTGTGGTGCTCTAGCTCACCTCTTATGCACACGAGGTGTTCGATGCAATGTCCTAGCCACACTACTTAAGCTTTCTCCTCTCCAAGCTCGACCTCCAAGCTCCATTTTCCTCAATATTTGTCTAGGTTTAGCGGTCCGTCACGTCCCGTCCCCGTCTTCACCGCCGTCGATCGCCCGCGCCGATCTCGTCGCCGGCACCACTGTGGTGAGCATCTTGTTCTTATCTTCTTTCTGAAAGGAAAAAAATTCTTACTTGTATGTTTATATAGATACTTGTATAATTTTCTTACTTTTATTATTGCATCTTATATAGTGCGATGGTTTTGGTATCCGCCCCCATCGGCCCTCGTCTTGTCTATGATTCGGATGTGGTATATATTATCTTTTCATAACTATTGGTTCATTTATTGTTTATGACAATTATGCCGACAAACGTGACATAGATTTTATTTATCTAGGAGGTTGTTGAACCAGAAATTCCAACCGACCCTATTGTCGAGAGGTTAAATTTAGTTGAAGAAGAAAACAATTTGTTGAAGAAAAAATTAGAAAAATTGAGGAGGAGAAGATGATATTGGAGTTGCATGTTGCGGATGTCATCGATGATCACAAGATCAAGATGGATGCAATGCGCTTGAAGATTAGAAAGATTAGAAAATATGCCATTCATACCGAGGCTTGGTATCATTTTGCCGTTGGATCAGTTATTACATTGGTTGCGATTATGATCACATTTGTTTTCGCATTGAAATGTTTTACATAGTTTCAGTGTATGGTTTAATTAATTTAGATGCTCTGCAGAGCTTTATGTTGTTAGATGAGAACTATGTATGTACTTTGGTTTTAATGTGATGATGAACTTCTATTAATTTGGTCACTTAATTACCTATTCATGATGTTCTGTAATGATTTTTGACACACTTAATTATATATAATGCACACAGATGAACCGGCAATGCATGTACGGTTCAAGACACACCTCCGAGTACATTAAGGGCGTGCATGATTTTCTCGAAGTGGCTGAGGCAAACAAGCAGAATGGTTTTATGTGTTGTCCATGCCCTATATGTGGGAATACGAAGTCTTACTCTGACCGGAAAATCCTCCACACCCACCTGCTTTACAAGGGTTTCATGCCACACTATAATGTTTGGAAGAGGCATGGAGAAATAGGGGTTATGATGGAAGACGGCGAAGAAGAAGAGTACGATGACAACTATTTGCGCCCTGAATACAGTGATGCTACTGAACATCAAGAGGAACCAGACGATGTGCATGATGCTGCTGCAATGGGCGAAGCTGCTGAAGATCAAGAGGAATCAGACGATGTGCCCGATGATGATGATCTCCGCCAGGTCATTGTCGATGCAAGGACACAATGCGAAAGTCAAAAGGAGAAGCTGAAGTTCGATCGCATGTTAGAGGACCACAAAAAAGGGTTGTACCCCAATTGCGAAGATGGAAACACAAAGCTCGATACCATACTGGAATTGCTACAGTGGAAGGCAGAGAATGCTGTGCCTGACAAAGGATTTGAGAAGCTACTGAAAATATTGAAGAAGAAGCTTCCAAAGGATAATGAATTGCCCGACAGTACATACGCATCAAAGAAGGTTGTATGCCCTCTAGGACTGGAGGTGCAGAAGATACATGCATGCCCTAATGACTGCATCCTCAACCGCGGTGTACAAGGATCAGAACGCATGCCCGGTATGCGGTGCATTACGGTATAAGATCAGACGAGATGACCCTGCTGATGTTGACGGCGAGCCCCCCAGGAAAAGGGTTCCTGCGAAGGTGATGTGGTATGCTCCTATAATACCATGGTTGAAATGTCTGTTCAGAAATGGAGAGCATCCCAAGTTGATGTGATGGCACAGTGAGCACCGTAAGAAAGACAGGAAGTTGAGAGCATCCGTTGACGGGTCGTAGTGGAGAAAAATCGAGAGAAAGTACTGGGATGAGTTTGCAAGTGAGCCAAGGAACGTATGTTTTGCTTTAAGCGCGGATGGCATTAATCCTTTCGGGGAGCAGAGGAGCAATCACAACACCTGGCCCGTGACTCTATGTATGTATAACCTTCCTCCTTGGATGTGCATGAAGCGGAAGTTCATTATGATGCCAGTTCAAATCCAAGGCCCTAAGCAACCCGGCAACGACATTGATGTGTACCTAAGGCCATTAGTTGAAGAACTTTTACAGGAGGAAATGGTGTACGTACGTGGGATGAGCACAAACAGGAGGAATTTAACCTAAAGGCGTTGTTCATGACCATCAACGATTGGCCCGCTCTCAATAACCTTTCAGGACAGACAAACAAGGGATACCACGCATGCGCGCACTGTTTACTTGACACCGATAGTATATACCTGGCAAGCTGCTGGAAGAATGTGTACCTGGGCCATCGTTGATTTCTTCCGACCAACCATCAATGTCGAAAGAAAGGCAAGCATTTTAAAGGCGAGGTAGATCACCGGAAGAAGCCCGCCATGCGTACCCGTGATCACGTACTTGCTATGGTCAATGATTTACATGTAATATTTGGAAAGGGTCCCGGTGGACTAGCTGTTCCGAGTGACGCTGGGGGACACGCACCCATGTGGAAGAAGAAATCTATATTTTGGGACCTACCCTACTAGAAAGACCTAGAGGTCCCCTCTTTGATCGACGTGATGCATATGACGAAGAACCTTTGCGTGAACCTGCTAGGCTTCTTGGGCGTGTATGGGAAGACAAAAGATACAGCTAAGGCACGGGAGGACCTGCAACGTTTGCACGAAAAAGAAGGCATGCCTCCAAAGCAGTATGAAGGTCCTGCCAGCTATGCTCTTACCGAAGAAGAGAAGGAAATCTTCTTTGAATGCCTGCTTAGTATGAAGGTCCTGACTGGCTTCTCGTCGAATATAAAAGGAATAATAAATATGGCAAAGAAAAAGTTTCAGAACCTAAAGTCTCATGACTGCCATCTGATTATGACGCAACTGCTTCCGGTTGCACTGAGGGGGCTTCTACCGGAAAACGTCCGATTAGCCATTGTGAAGCTATGTGCATTCCTCAATGCAATCTCTCAGAAGGTGATCGATCCAGAAATCATACCAGGGCTAAGGAGTGATGTGGTGCAATGTCTTGTCAGTTTCGAGCTGGTGTTCCCACCATCCTTCTTCAATATCATGACGCACGTCCTAGTTCATCTAGTTGACGAGATTGTCATTCTGGGCCCCGTATTTCTACACAATATGTACCCCTTGGAGAGGTTCATGGGAGTCCTAAAGAAATATGTATGTAACCGTGCTAGGCCAGAAGGAAGCATCTCCATGGGCCATCAAATAGAGGATGTCATGGTTTTGTGTTGACTTCATTCCTGGCCTTAAGAAGATAGGTCTCCCTAAATCGTGGTATGAGGGGAGACTGACTGGAAAAGGCACGCTTGGAAGGGACTCAATAATATGCAGGGACGGATATTCTTGGTCTCAAGCACACTACACAGTTCTACAGAACTCTACCTTGGTGACCCCGTATGTCGATGAACACAAGAACAGTCTGCGCTCCAAACACCCGGAGCAGTGCGATGACTGGATTACATGTGAACACATTAGGATTTTCAACAGTTGGTTGGAAGCACGTTTCAGAGGTGACAACACTATTTGTGATGAGCTGTACTTGTTGCCCAGGGGACCATCTTTGACTGTATTGATTTGGAAAGGATACGAGATAAATGGGAATACATTTTACACAATTGACCAAGATCAAAAGAGCACCAACCAAAATTGCGGTGTCCTCTTTGTTGCAACAACCGAGAGGGGAAAGGACACATATTATGGTTACATAGTGGACATATGGGAACTTGACTACGGACATGATTTTAAGGTCCCTTTGTTTAAGTGCAAATGGGTCAATCTGTCAGGAGGCGGGGTACAGGTAGACCCATAGTACGGAATGACAACAGTGGATCTGAAAAATCTTGGGTACACTGACGAACCGTTCGTCCTAGCCAATGATGTGGCACAGGTTATCTATGTGAAGGACATGTCTACCAGACCGAGAAAGAGAAAAGATAAGGAAGCGGATACATCATACGATGAGCCAAAGCGCCACATAGTTCTTTCAGGAAAAAGGGACATCGTGGGAGTGGAGGGCAAGACAAACATGTCTGAAGATTATGAAAAGTTTCATGAAATTCCTCCCTTCAAAGTCAAGGCTGGCCCCAGCATCCTGATAAACGATGAAGATTATCCATGGTTACGGCGCAATAAGCAAATGACACAAGCGAAGAAAAAGTGAAGACTTTCTCCCGCAACTATTATGATGATACCATGCCAACTTTGTAGCTGACGAGTATGATACCATTGTCCGTTTTGTACATGCACATGCTATGTGGGTCAATTTATGATACCATGCCAACTTTCAACTTTTTCAGAGTTCATTTGAAATGCTTTAATGTCTTATGGTTCGGCCCTCGTAATAATTAAAAATAGCAACAATAAGTATTTTGTTGTAAGTAGAAACAAAATAAAATAAATAAAGCAAGAAAGAAAACAAAAAAACAAAAAAAGTGTTTTCAAATTTGAAAACTAATGGCACTAACAGAAAGTTTATAATTTTCCTAGAACTAAAAGCAAAAGGAATTAAAAAATAAAGCAAAAAACAAAAGAAAATAAATAATGCATAAAACAAAACAAAAAACTGGAAAAAAAATAAAAATAGCAACAATAAGTAAAGAAAACGAAAAAACAAAAAAATTCCTCCTACTGGGCCCCCACGGCCTGAATACGACTAGAAACCCTACTATGGGCCAGGATTCAGGCCCGCAGTAGGCCCAGAAGGCCCATTAGGCAAAGCAATAGCAACTAGGCCCGAAAGCTTGCGGTGGAGAGGAGCTCGAGAGGGGTGCGGCAGTGGGTCTTATAAACCACTGCGCGCCCCTCTCAACTAGCGAGGTGGGACTAAACTTTGGCCCCAACGCGGGCAGCACAGGGGCCTTTGGTCCCGGTTGGTGGCACCAACCGGGACTAAAGGGGGGGCATTGGTCCCGGTGGGTGGCACCAACCGGTACCAAAGGTCGCCGCTTCCCGCCCTTTGGGCTGCCGAAAAAGAGGCCTTTGGTCCCGGTTGGTGGCACCAACCGGGACTAAAGGGTGCATTAGTCCCGGTTGGTTTCACGAACCGGGACCAATGGCTTTGCTATATAAGCAAACACTTTGCAAAAATTCAGAATTTCGTCGCCTCCCCGAGCCCGCGCGGTCCTCGTCGCCGGCCTCCCCGAGCCCGCGCCGTCCTCGTCGCCGGCCTTCCCAAGCCCGCGCCGTCCTTGTCCCCGTCGTCGCGTGCCTCCCCGAGCCCACCCTCCTTGTCCCTATCGCCGTGTGCCGCCTGAGACCGCCGTCCCCGTCACCGCGTGCCGCCCCGAGCCCCTGCCCCGTCCCGCCCCCACGCGCCGGCGCCCTCGCCACCCCCAATGTCGCCATCGTCATCACTAGCCGCCCCAGCCGTGAGCCGTCGTGCCGCCCCGGCTCTGTTTTTTTTCATTTTTATTAGTTTAATTTTTTTGTTCATATATATATAATGTATATGTGTATGTATGTGGCTATGCGGCTCTGTTTTTTTTCATTTTTATTAGTTTAGTTTTTTTGTTCATATAAATATAATGTATATGTGTATGTATGTGGCTATGTGTATGTAGATGTTCAAAATGTATAAAAAAATTGTTCAGAGCATGTTTTTGTTCATATATGTATTTTTTGTTCATATGTGTATTAATGTTTTCATATATGCAAAAGATAGATTTTTAGAAAAGTTAGGATTTTTTTTCTGTTCATAGAGTTTTTTTGGTGATATTAATTATTGTAGAATATGCAAATGTTTGTATATTCATATGAACAATGCATTAGGCAAAACCTTTGTTTTTTCAAAATTTTCTATTTGAACTTTTTTTTAAAACAAGCAATACTAAAAGAATGAGAGGAAAAAGGAAAATAAGAAGAGGAAGAAACGAGAAGAAGAGGAGAGGAAGAAGAGGAGAAATAAATAAGAAGAGGAAAAAAGAAGAAAAAGAAGAGGAGAAGAAGAAAGGAATAGAGGAGAAGAAGAAAAAATAGAATTTTCTATTTTTTCTTCTTCTCCTCTATTCCTTTCTTCTTCTCCTCTTTTTTTTCTTCTTTTTTTCTTCTTCTTCTTCCTTCTTCCTCTTTTCTTCCTTTTCCTTATTTTCCTTTCTCGAGGTAGAAGAAGAAAAAGAAGAGGAGAAGAAGAAGAAAGGAATAGAGGAGAAAGAAGAAACTTCAACACGAGGGGGGGGAACCGATACCCCCTCCCCGATAACATTATTTTCCCATGTATATGTATGTCGCGTCGTTGTCGATATAACCCCCTCGAGATAACTTCGACATGAGGGGCGGTCGATATATATACCCCCTCTCGATCGTGATAACTTATACAACGGCAGCAGCACCCTCGGCGCTCTCGCTCGACCAAAACTCTCGAGGACACCCAAACCCTAGAGAGAAAACGATGTTGGTCTCCTACCCCCTCGCCACGCCCCTACCCAACAAATTATCTCTCTCGAGGCCACTGTAGGACCTTGAAGTATGTCTAGAGGGGGGGTGCTTAGACTACTTGACCAATAAAAACTTAACCTTTTCCCAATTTTAGAGTTTGGCAGATTTTAGCTACTTTAGGAAAAGTCAAGCAATCATCACACAATTCAAGCAAGCATGCAAAGAGTATATAGGCATCGGAAATTAAAGCATGCAACTTGCAAGAAAGTAATGGGAAGGGTTTGGAGGATTCAAACACAATTGGAGACACGGATGTTTTTGGCGTGGTTCCGATAGGTGGTGCTATCGTACATCCATGTTGATGGATACTTCAACCCACGAAGGGTAACGGCTGCGCGAGTCCATGGAGGGCTCCACCCACGAAGTGTCCACGAAGTAGCAACCTTGTCTATCCCACCATGGCCATCGCCCACGAAGGACTTGCCTCACTAGTGGTAGATCTTCACGAAGTAGGCGATCTCCTTGCCCTTACAAACTCCTTGGTTCAACTCCACAATCTTGTCGGAGGCTCCCAAGTGACACCTAGCCAATCTAGGAGACACCACTCTCCAAGAAGTAACAAATGGTGCGTTGATCATGAACTCCTTGATCTTGTGCTTCAAATGGTAGTATCCCCAACACTCAACTCTCTCTCATAGGTTTTGGATCTGGTGGAAAGAAGATTTGAGTGGAAAGCAACTTGGGGAAGGCTAGAGATCAAGATTCATATGGTAGGAATGGAATATCTTGGTCTCAACACATGAGTAGGTGGTTCTCTCTCAGAAATGGTAAGTTGGAAGTGTAGGTTCATTCTGATGGCTCTCTCCACGAATGAAGAGGAGGTGGAGGGGTATATATAGCCTCCACAAAAAATCTAACCGTTACACATAATTTACCAAACTCGGTGGGACCGAATCGTTAAACTCGGTCGGACCGATTTAGTAAACCTAGTGAACGTTAGTGATTTTCGGTGGGACTGGCATGCATCTCGATGAGACCGATTCGGTTAGGGTTAGGGCATAACGTACTCTCAGTAAGACCAATTACACAAACTCGGTGAGACCAATTTGGTAATAAGCTTTCCAGAGAGTTGGTCAGGTAAACTCCGTGGGACCGATTTGCTCTTTTCGGTGAGATCGAAATGTTACAAAAAGGACACAGAGAGTTTACATTGCAATCTCGGTGGGACCGATCGCTCACTTCGGTTAGACCGAAACGTTACGCAGGGAAACAGAGAGATTACAACCCCATCTTGGTGAGACCGAGATCCCTATCGGTAAGACCGATTTGCTTAGGGTTTGTGGCAGTGGCTATGACTTTTGGAATCGGTGGCGCCGGATAGGAAGAATCGGTGTGACCGATTTTGGCTTTGGGTTTAGGTCATTTGTGGATGTGGGAAAGTAGTTGAGGGCTTTGGAACATATCACAAAGCACATGAAGCAAGAGGCTCATTAAGCAACACCTCATCCCTCCTTGATAGTATTGGCTTTTCCTATAGACTCAATGTGATCTTGGATCACTAAAATATAAAATGAAGAGTCTTGAGCTTTTGAGCTTGAGCCAATCCTTTGTCCTTAGTGTTTTGAGGGATCCACTTTCATCATCCATGCCATGCCATTCATTGAGCTTTCCTGAAATAATAGTCTTGGAATAGCATTAGCTAAATGAGCTATATGTTGTTATGAATTACCAAAACCACCTAGGGATAGTTGCACTTTCAATCTCCCCCTTTTTGGTAATTGATGACAACATATAGATCAAAGGTTCGACAAATGATAATAAGATTGAATAACATCGTCGCTTTGAGAAGTATGTGATAAGCAAGAGCTCCCCCTAAATTTGTGCATGGGTTAAGATTTGCTTTGGACTGCAAATGCACACTGAATTAGGCTCATGGGTTACTCTTCCATGTCACATACATCTTGGTGGAGCACTCAAAATAATAAACATTGAATACATGCACTCATCACCAAGCAAAGTGAATGATCACATAAGATAGATAGGATAATATCATCAAACATGCATAAATGTAGCTTATGATCAAACACATGATCATCAATGTCTCACAAGCATAGTATCTCAACTAAAAGCAAACAAAGTTTGAAAAACCACCAAATAAAGCAAGAGAGAATAAAAGCAACACTCTCTCTCTCTCTCGAAGCCTATGATCTATACATTTTCTCCCCCTTTGGCAACAAGTTACCAAAAAGTTCATAGAAAATGCATAGTGCTAGATCGACTATTAGGCTTGATCTTGTAGTGGTGGTGTCCTGATAACTCCAAGGACGAAGGCTTCAGTTGAAGTAGAGGGTGCTGGAGTGGATGTTGGAGCTGGTTGCACTAGAACTGTAGGTGTTGTGGCTGGTGCTGAAGTTGTTGCTCTAGTGCACTGCAACTGACCTCTGGGCTCTGGGCACTCTGGCAAACACATTTGTGGTAGTCTTGCCCTGCCTCTCCTGCATATCATCCTGCAGCTGCTCTACAACTGACTGAATCTCAGTTACTTTAACATCAAGGTCATGAAACTTGAGTTCCATGATTCTCTCAAGGCTCTCCTGATTCTGTGAGGGTGGCCAGTCCTTTCTCAATCCTCAGTGTAGATGCTATCAAGTAACCAAGCTTCTCCTGTTTGGTTTTCAAGAAATATTCAGATGCCTCCTCTTGAGTTGGCATCTTGGCAGCCTTCTCTTTCTTTGCCTTCTCCTTCTTCTCCTGAGCTTGAACTGATTGTGGATCATTTTCATTCATGACAACCTCATTGTCCTCAAAGTCTGGATAAAGTGGAAAATGTACCTTATCCAACTTATATCTCCCTGTGCCCATCTTTGAGTTGATCAATTCCTGAATCTGAGGTGCATATCCACTGCTCCTCTTCTGATCTGCTGCAGTCCTCTTGATTGTTTCAATCATCAGGCTCGTGACTTTGAACTTCTGTGGCACATCAAACACATGCAGCATGTTGATGGCATGCCCTCTGATCATGTTATGGTCACCAGACTTGGGCAACAAAGTGTGCCTCGGGATCCAATTGATGGTTGGCAACCCTGACAGCAGAAGGTGAACTGATCCAAACTTGTGAGTCTCTATTGCCTTGTCTGGGATTTCCTTGTACATGTGAGCCATTGAATTTTTATCCATCTTCTTCTTTGCATAAATGTCTAGGTCATCCTCATTTCCCTTGGGGGCATTTTTAGACTTGCCCATTCTTCAACAGTGGATTGGTACCTTGTACCTTCAGACATCCAAACAATTCTACCATCTGGGTAAAAATGTGTTGTGGAGTAGAACTGCATGATACGCTCATCATTCCAGTGGGTGAACTTCTGTCCAACATAATCAGCAACTCCACAAGCAACAAAGCTTTCTTCCACTCCAGGATAGTGCTGCTCATTGTCCTTGATGTAGGTCCAGTCGACCCACCTCATGTCACAAACTACGGGCTTCTTGTCCAACAGAATTGTTTCATAAAAGTCCTGCTGTTCCTTTGTATGGAACCTGTAGTCAACAGTAGTTCTTCTTGTTGAAGCATATGGATCTTCCATTCTCCACAGTCTCAGCCCTGAATCCTTCCTGATTCTCATGTCCTCAGCCACAGGATGGGCATCATTGTGGTCTGGTATCTTGGGCTTGAGCTTTCTTAAGACTTGACCTTCTTCATCTTCTTCTTCAGCAACATTGGGCATTGGGGCCTTGTTCTTCTCAGCAGCTGGAATACTCCTAGTATTCCTCTTTGGAACTTGCTTGGCCTTGGAGGCAGCTTTGGGTGCATCCTTGGGCTTAGATGTTGCAGCCCCTGATCTGATTGCATCACCCATAAGCTTAGGTGCCTTAGGTGCTGGTGCAGCATCCTCTTCCTCTTCTTCAGATTCTCTTCTCATAGAGGGCTTTCCAAGGACCTTGGCAGTTGTGGTTCTAGCTCTCTTCTTTTTCTTGTCTTGAGCACCATCATCCTCTGACTCAATTGTGAATTTCATAGTCTCTCCAGTAGGAACTTTCTGAGGTTTGGATGATGTATCTTTCCTTGCATGTGCCTCTTTGGTTGAGCCTGAGCTGGCACTTGAGTGGACTTTCAGGCCTTTGGCATTGGTGTCCTCTTGGCAGGAACTTTCTTCTTCAGACCTGGTTTAGTGCTATGTGCAGATCCATATTCTTTCTTGAGCACCACTTTCTTGGAAGTGGCCTCATCTTCCTCAGCTTTGTAATCTTCATCCTCTGAATCTGAAGTTCTTTTCCTCCTTTGCCTAGTAGCAGCCTTAGGCAAATTGCTAGAAGTACTTCTGCTCCCTTCATCTGTAGTTGAGGGACTAGTGCCCTCACTCAAGTCCATCTGCTCTTCTAACCTGTTCTGGCTGTCACTCTGATCTGACATACTGCAAAAGCTGACTGCTGACCCTGTGAAGAGTTATAGATGAGATAGAATAGATGAGAATCACAAAATGCAGAGATTTTGCCAAAAGAATGATTCAAGAGTTCAGTTTTAGTTTTCCACAGAAAGCATTTCGGATCAACCGATTTTCAAACTCGGTGATACCGAAGCAGTTTTGGAACCTAAACTGATGATCTCGGTTGGACCGAGTCTCAGTTCAGTGGCACCGAGACTGCTAGGGTTTCACAGAATCCTCAAATTAGTCACATCGATTAGTAATTCTCGGTCAGACCGAGAGTCACTAGTGCAATGGCATAAGCCAAATCGGTGATACCGAGTTTTTCAACTCGGTGGGTCCGAGATGGTTTCGGCGGAAACCTAACCCTAAAAATTTGAATCTCATCTAATCTATGGATTATATTGGCTGGATAGAAGAGTCTCAATCGTGGCAAGAATCAATAAGAATACAATGTGCTAGGAAACAGACATGGATAGCACAAAGATTGAGTCCATACCCTATCTTGGCGGTGGACTCGCTACGGCGGCAACGGCGGGGACGAAATCCGTTGACGGCGGCGGAGACCCGCGACAGGAGGCTGCTGGTGACGAGGAGATGATCCGGAGACCTCCGATGGCAGAGCGAGCTATTGCGCGGGCGAAGGGTTTCGGAGAAATTTCCAAAATTTTGTCCGTGGCTATATATAGCCCGACCCTGTCGGTGTGACCGAGTGGAACAACTCAGTGGCACCGAGATGCATAACTGTGTGCGGTTACAGCAAATCGGTGTGACTGAAAAGTTCAAATCGGTTGCACCGAGATTGAAAACTCAGATCAACTTAATGATCTCGGTAGGACCGAAATGGAGGAATCGGTCAGACCGAGAGTCACAAAGAGGTTTTGGAAGTTTAAGTCTGTGACGAATCGGGGACTCCGAGTGCTCCTCACAAAGAGTGGTTCGAATCTGACTTGATCAAATTTTGTGATGTAGCATGAATAGAGTTTGAGATGAGAAAAGCATAGATAGCTAAATAAGGTTCTTAGGCATTCTTGTCCATCCACTTGGCAAAAAGAAAAGAAACCAAACAATCAAAACAACAAGTGGATGTCCTTGAATGAGTAAAAATATGCACCAACATGCTCACATAATAAAATGGCAAATGAATTATGTGGCAAAGCATGCACAACCAATTCTAGCATCTATCAAGAAATTTGCGATGACTAGGTCATCTATATATGAGTATATTGACTTAGGAGTCAAATGAGAACATTTGGTCATAGGTCATACTCATCGTTTAAGCTCAAGTGGGGTTACCACTTTTACATAATGCATTGATGTGTTCACACCATTAGGGTTGCTTTGACTCAATTCTTAGAGTTAAGCTCCCCCGAGATGTGAGATCCCCCCTTAGAGGGATGAACTAACCTTGGGTTTTGTCGATGATGACTTCATGTAGGTGTTGAAGATGTAGATGCTCAATGTTGATGTAGATCATTTGGAGCAATCCTTTGGAGTGAGTTGCACTTTCAACTTACCTACATGGGTTAGTCCCACAAGGAACAAACAAGAATATCCATAGACATAGAGTGATGCACTCATAAGATGATGTCCATGAAATCATTAGGTTACCTTGTCCCTTGCCTTACCAACATGAGGGTTTGTGACTCCTTGAACTAGTGCAATATGTGGAAGTTGATTGCACTTGTTCTTGCCATAATGATATGAGTGAAGAATGTTGGCGGAGTCGCCCTCAAGAACTCTCTAGTTCTTCTTCTTCGGGATCCACACCATCTTGATGGGAATCCTTGGAGTTGTAGTTGTACTTGATGAAGTAGAACTTGATGTAGTCTTGGGAACCCACTGGAACGAGGCTTTAGGTTCTTCTTCAAATGCATCAATCTCTTCTTGAAGCTTGTCCTTGCCTTTGTTCTTGTGGTCTTGTGGTGGAAGATCATCTTGAGCTTGTGTTCCCTTGAAGGAAGTAGGATCATACTTCTCTTGTTGAGGAACAAACTTTGTCTTGGGGTATTGATCTTCTTCCCACTCAACTCCATTGGCATTGAACTTTCGTTCAAAACCAACACCTTGATTCTTCCGGTGCCTTCCTTGCTTGCGTACAATTTCCTCGAATTGCTTACTCCCGGCAAGGCTCTTGTAAACACCCTTCTCTATAATTCCCTTCAATAAGCTATTTTCTTGCTCAAGTGTAACTTGGCTAAGTGAATCATTAGTGGAATCAGGAGAACTACTAGAAGCAACAATATTGGATTTGACATTATTATTATTGTTACTACTAGAGGAAGTATCTTTCTTGTACTTGTTACTAGACTTGACTTGAGGCATTTAAGTAGATAAGAGTAAACGCTTGGCAATATAAGAAGAACTTTTCTTGCGGAGATCATCATTGGTTGCTTTTTAGAACTCATGCTCTTGCTCGAAATTGAGCTTTTCAAAGCGTAACTTCTCATGAGCCCTTAAAAGTTCTCGATGATCTTCGAAGATAGTTTCATGAGCCAACTTAAGAGTGTTTAGTTCTTTAGTTAGAAGCTCAATCTTCTCCTTATCATTGTCATTTGTTTTATCTTGATTAGCATGATTAATTGACGTTTCATCATAGTATTCATCACTAGAGTTGTCAACAAGTAAATCATCATCCACAAGCAAGTGATCTTCATCACTATTGAAATCAACATACTTAGGATGTGTTACCTTTGGACCTTTGGCCATGAAGCATCTTCCAACACCTTCATTTGGTGAATCAAATATGCCGTAGGAGTTGGCTGATACAAGTGCTAGACCGGCAACACCTTCATCTTGAGTATATTTCGAGTCGGAGTGATAGCTTCTCTCGGAGTGATTGTCGGAGTCGGAGCCGAAAACCCATTCACCAACATGAGCTTGATGTCTTCATTTTGTATAGCTCCTTGATGACTTGTCCTTCCTTTTCGAATCCTTGCTTCTCCATGAGGGTCTTTGTTCATAATGATCATCTCTACTCCTCCTCTCTCTTGGTGGTGATTCTTCTCTTTTTCTTCTTCTTCTTGGAGAATCTTCTCTTCTTTTGTAGGGTGTCGTACACTCATTGGAATAGTGTCCGGGTCTCCCACAATTGTAGCAATTGCGCTCACGACTAGAAGATCTCTTGTCATTGTAAGACCTTGATTTGGAGCTTCTTTCGTTGCTTCTACTCTTGTAGAATTTGTTGAAGTTCTTCACCATTAAGCTCAATTCTTCATTGAAGGTTTTTTTCTCACTTGATGATGTGGGCGCTTCACTTGAGTCTTTGTAAGCACCAGTTGACTTATTGTGAAGTTCCTCCTTATCCTTGAGTGACATCTCATGAGCAACAATTCTTCCAATGACTTTCGTTGGCTTGAGATTTTTGTAGTTTGGCATCATTTGAATCAACGTGCACACGGTATCATACTTTCCATCCAATGCTCTTCGGATTTTCTTGATGATGAATTTGTCGGTCATCTCTTCACTCCCTAAGCCGGCAATCTCATTTGTGAGAAGAGCGAGCCTAGAGTACATTTCAGCGACACCTTCACCATCCTTCATTTTGAACTTGTCAAGCTGACTTTGGAGCACATCCAACTTGGATTCCTTGACGGACTCGGTACCTTCATGCATATCAATCAAAGTATCCCAAATTTCCTTTGCATTCTCAAGACAGCTGATTTTGTTGAATTCTTCAGGGCACAATCCGTTGAAGATGATATCACATGCTTGAGCGTTGTATTGCAGCATCTTCAATTCTTCCGCATTAGCTTCACGGTTCGGTTCTCTCCCATCAAAAAATTCACCTTGCAAGCCAATACAAATAATTGCCCAAACGGCGGGGTTATGTCCAAGAATATGCATTTTCATCTTATGCTTCCAACTAGCAAAATTAGTACCATCAAAGTAAGGACCTCTACGGTGATAATTTCCCTCGCTAGACGCCATACTCTCCTAGGTTGTGAAACCAAGGCTATGACCACCAAAAGCTATGGAAATCAAAGCAAATGGAGACCAAAGCTCTGATACCACTTGTAGGACCTTGAAGTATGTCTTGAGGGGGGTGATTAGACTACTTGACCAATAAAAACTTAACCTTTTCCCAATTTTAGAGTTTGGCAGATTTTAGCTACTTTAGGACAAGTCAAGCAATCATCACACAATTCAAGCAAGCATGCAAAGAGTATATAGGCAACGGAAATTAAAGCATGCGACTTGCAAGAAAGTAAAGGGAAGGGTTTGGAGGATTCAAACGCAATTGGAGACACCGATGTTTTTGGCGTGGTTCTGATAGGTGGTGCTATCGTACATCCACGTTGATGGAGACTTCAACCCATGAAGGGTAACGGCTGCGCGAGTCCGAGGAGGGCTCCACCCATGAAGGGTCCACGAAGTAGCAACCTTGTCTATCCCACCATGGCCATCGCCCACGAAGGACTTGCCTCACTAGCGGTAGATCTTCACGAAGTAGGCGATCTCCTTGCCCTTACAAACTCCTTGGTTCAACTCCACAATCTTGTCGGAGGCTCCCAAGTGACACCTAGCCAATCTAGGAGACACCACTCTCCAAGAAATAACAAATGGTGTGTTGATCATGAACTCCTTGCTCTTGTGCTTCAAACGATAGTCTCCCCAACACTCAACTCTCTCTCATAGGTTTTGGATCTGGTGGAAAGAAGATTTGAGTGGAAAGCAACTTGGGGAAGGCTAGAGATCAAGATTCATATGGTAGGAATGGAATATCTTGGTCTCAACACATGAGTAGGTGGTTCTCTCTCAGAAATGGTAAGTTGGAAGTGTAGGTTCGTTCTGATGGCTCTCTCCACGAATGAAGAGGAGGTGGAGGGGTATATATAGCCTCCACACAAAATCTAACCGTTACACACAATTTACCAAACTCAGTCCGACCGAATCGTTAAACTCGGTCGGACCGATTTAGTAAACCTAGTGACCGTTAGTGATTTTCGGTGGGACCGACATGCATCTCGGTGAGACCGATTCGGTTAGGGTTAGGGCATAACGTAATCTTGGTAAGACCGATTACACAAACTCGGTGAGACCGATTTGGTAATAAGCTTTCCAGAGAGTTGGTCAGGTAAACTCGGTGGGACCGATTTGCTCTTTTCGGTGAGACCGAAATGTTACAAAAAGGAAACAGAGAGTTTACATTGCAATCTCGGTGGGACCGATCGCTCACTTCGGTTAGACCGAAATGTTACGAAAGGAAACAAAGAGATTACAACCCCATCTCGGTGAGAACGAGATCCCTATCAGTAAGACCGATTTGCTTAGGGTTTGTGGCAGTGGCTATGACTTTTGGAATCGGTGGCGCCGGATACGAAGAATCGGTGTGACCGATTTTGGCTTTGGGTTTAGGTCATTTGTGGATGTGGGAAAATAGTTGATGGTTTTGGAGCATATCACAAAGCACATGAAGCAAGAGGCTCATTAAGCAACACCTCATCCCTCCTTGATAGTATTGGCTTTTCCTACAGACTCAATGTGATCTTGGATCACTAAAATATAAAATGAAGAGTCTTGAGCTTTTGAGCTTGAGCCAATCCTTTGTCCTTAGTGTTTTGAGGGATCCACTTTCATCATCCATGCCATGCCATTCATTGAGCTTTCCTGAAATAATAGTCTTGGAATAGCATTAGCTCAATGAGCTATATGTTGTTATGAATTACCAAAACCACCTAGGGATAGTTGCACTTTCTGCTACCCAAATTTACCAAGTTAAAAGAGCATGTCGTCGAGGCCACCCCAAACCCTTTAAGCATTGTGTCGAGGCGACCCCAGACCCTAGAGAAGCAGCGTCGAGGCCACTAACATGATTCTTTATTGTGATTAGCTAGCTAGTTCTACGTTTGCCACTAATATATATATATATCCATCTGTACCATGTTTGAATAATAATTGACATGTTGTATATATTTGCAGAAACTATGGAGCACTCCCGAGACGAAGAAACAGAAGCGATGTTGGGGGACATAATCGCACAAGGAAGTGATGAAATTGCATCATTTCTCAACGACATCGATGGTCAGGAAGGACTGGGTGAAGAAGAGGGCTATGTTCATGATGGCTTCGGCCCATTAATGTTGGTACAAGAAGAGGACTATGTTCATGATGGCTCCGATGACACAATGGAGGTACAAGAAGGAGACCGTGCTGACTGCTGCGGTGACCGAACCGAGTCCGGCCAGGTATATATATATTAGTTAAGCCCGTGCTGACTAGTTAATTGATACATCCATTGTTTTGGTATATGTACACATATTAATTACACTCTCGTCTATCTTCCTTATAATTTCTAGCCCTCTAGATCGAGCACAACTTTGGTAAGGAGACGAGGCCCAAAGAAAAAGTTGAGCTCGGATGAAAAGTTTGAGATCATAGAAATCGCGCCCGACGGCGAACCGATTGAACCCATCCGGACAAAGCGCGCATTTTCTGCTCAGTGCAGGGTTCTTGTTAGGGACAAGATCCCGATCAACATCCAACAATGGTATAAGCCTAAGGAGGAAGACCCCGAGGTGTCTTATGTCAATGATATGCAGAAAGAAGATCTTTGGACTCAGCTGAAGGCAAATTTCACCCTACCGCCAGAGGAGGATCCGGAGAAGCCAGTTAAAGAGCAATTAATCAAGTCTTGTCCTCTTAAGAAGATGGCAACCCTATTCAGGAGGTGGAGGAAAGAGCTGAACAAGTTTGTCGACAAAAAAAGACACCAGAATTCATCGACAAATATGAGAAGATCAAAGATCACTGGCCCGCATTTGTGGCCCACAAGACATCGGAAAAGAGTAAGAAGATGTCGGTGACAAACAAGCAAAATGCTGCGAAGAAGATGCTTCACCATCGCACGGGGTCAGGTGGCTACCTCAAAGCCCGGCCTAAGTGGTCCAAGGCTGAGCATGATCTGCTTGAAAAAGGGATCGAACCAGAGACAATGTACTGGCCAGACCGTTGCCGGACTTGGTTCTTCGGGGCTGGCGGAACCTTGGACCCTGTATCAGGGAAGTGCCATTGGACGTACGAGCAACTGCAAATACCAGTCAAGAACCTTCGGCACTATATTGATGCAGCGCAGCGAGGGACGTTCATTCCAGACAGGGAGAAGGACGAGCTCACAATGGCCCTCGGGAATCCTGAGCACCCTGGACGGACACGAGGCACGCCAGGCTCCATTCCGTGGAAGGTTGGTTTTCCGGACGCAGGGGGTTACAAAACCCATGAGAGGAGGAAGAAACTGGAGCAGGGCCAACTGCAGGTGCTACACGAAAGGGTAATGGGGCTAGAGGAACGAGAAGGGGAACGAGAAGCAGCAGATCATAGCAAATGACCTGCCGAAGCTTCCCCCAAAGCTACCCCGCCATCTCAGCGGAGAAGCAGCGTGGCTTCCACCGAGCTACTTCAGCCGGAGCATGTCTTGACAGCTCCTGCCAACTATCCCGTGGATGATATCACGGAGTCTCAAAATTGCCACATTATGGCGCGATGGATGAATTTGAAGGTCAAGGCGGCTGTTGGCTCTGTTTATCCTAGTGGACCTGGCACAACTTATCACTGCCAGCCGATTCCAGAAGGATATGCTAAGGTGATGGTGGATGAAATAATGGAGGGATTTGAGGACCTCCTGCTTGACCACCCTACCGGTGAAGGGGAGACTAGGCTGGGTTCTGCTCTGAAGACTCCATGCCTATGGCGGAAGGAGCTCATCAAACTTCCGAACTGGATGCCTCCGCCTCCTCCTCCTCCTCCGGTGAGTCAGGGCACTCCGCCTCCTCCACCGCCTCCTCCTCCGACGAGGGACGATCAGGGCATGTGTGGCGGCACTCCGCCTCCTTCTCCGGCGCATGGCGGCACTCCGCCTCCTTCTCGCCTGCGCCGGCGCTCCCGAGCAGCCAGCAGCCTCCTCCTTCTCCGCCTCGCCAGCAAGGGCGGAAGAGACCTGCCGCCGCCCCGGCTGCTCCGGCGCGTCGTAGTCCTTCTCCCCCACCTCGTAAGCAAGCACGAAAGAAGACACACGCCGCAGCCGCTCCGTCTGCTCCGGTGTCTAGCAGCACAACCAGAGGCGGGAGGCAATACAGATACGGTCCACCTCTCAAGCCTCTAGAGAAGTTACCATACGAGAGGACCGAGGAGGAAAACGGTACGATCGTGCGGACCCACGTGAAGGAATTCCTTGAAGGGGTGAAAGCAAAGAGACATCCACCTCCGTAGGACAAGGTAGATCCGGTGAAAGCAAAGCGCACTCTCGATGCCCTGAGGAAACCGGCAAAGTCTCCTCCGAGAACCAACTATGAGCGCATTACTGAACAGACATATCTCCAAGCGGAGCGGTCGGGAAGTACTGTCAGACATCAAAGAGCAAGAGAACGAGCAGCTGCGGAAAAAATTGACCAGCTCGGCGAACAAGCAAACCAATCGTGCCCCCCGCTCAATGTGTCTAGCGGCAACATCGTTGCTCCGGGGATGGTGGCCGGTTATGGAAATCTACAAGATTACCTACCTGACGATGCACTTCCTGATTTCATGGAGGTGGAAGAACACAGATACGAGTACGGGAAGCCTCTCGTCAAAGATGAAAAATCTCTAACAACGATGATGCAAAGATTCCATACTTGGTACATGAAAACCTGCAGAGAGTCTGGGGGGACGAATACTTTGTATCTAAGAATTAAAGAGGAGCACGACCTCGTTGGAAATGATCTGTTGCATGTTCCATTTGAGGCGTTCTTCGAGTTCTTCAATCAAAAGGCCCTCGATAAATTAACGGTCTTTTGCTACTGCCTGTAAGTACTATTTCTGTCATTAAGTCTCTATATATAGCTCGGCTCTTTCATTGCATGTATTTATAATTAATTATACTCAATATATTATGCAGATTGAAGATCGTCGAGTGCAAAAAACAAGAAATTTATGATATTGGGTTCATTAACACAAATATCATAGATGAATTTCTGGTTTAAAAGGACGTCAAAGAGGCCGAGGACAACTTGCTACAATCATTGATCAAAAATCAAAACAAAGATACCATACTCTTTCCTTACAACGGCAAGTGAGTGTTACTGTCGTGTGCATATTCGGTTTCCCTTATTACTCGAGCGAGGTTATAGTAATGTAATTGATGAGTTATGCATGCGTGCGCAGGTACCACTATATTCTTCTGGAGATTAAGATTGAGCATGGACTAGTAACCGTCTTAGACTCGAGACGGAAAGATCCCAAAACCTATGCAGACATTACTGAAATGCTCAGCAAGTAAGTTCAATCGATCATTATCGCACCATATCGGCAACTTTTTGTTCATTTCCTGATATCTCAAGTAATACTAATTATTTTCTTTGTCTTGCAGGGTTTGGAAACAGTTCACCGCAGAAGCTCCGGGACTGTCGAAGGAGCTGCGATATACATACCCGAAAGTAAGTACTACTGGCTAGCTAGTTGTGCGCATCTCCCGTTGATTATATAGCTATACTTTCATCAATGCCATTTATAATGCTTCATTATCAGTTTGATTGACCTCTATTTCTCGTAAAGTGCTTGTGGCAGGAACAAGGGAATGATTTCTGTGGATACTACGTGTGCGAGTTCATCCACACCGCGACTTTGAAAAACAAGCGGGGCTACTCTCAAAGACAATATGATGTGCGTAAGCAATAATATTCACAATTTCATTTTATTACACCATCATTTCTGTTGAGTTTCATTCATATATATGTATTAATTAACCCCCTTCTTCAAATTAGACGTGGCAGATGCGGAATGAACTCCTAGAACCAGATCGCATGAAAGCAATTCAAGAGGAATTGGCAGGATTCTTTCTTGACCACGTCATCAATAAAGCCGGAGAATACCATGTGGAAGTTGATTTCAATTGCAAGGGGACTGTAATTGAGAGATCTTACATATTGTACATGTATGTAGCCAGTAGCATCGGATACATGATACGAAAACTGGTTGTTCGACCAATCTCTTGGAGAAGGAGAGGTCGATCGATCATTTATCTTGGTATGCATGACGAACTTCTGTACTCAATGGTTCCCTTCATTTTCTTACTAGCTAGCGTGTCGAGGGCTATATGTATATAGTACGTAGCGTCGACCAAGCACGGACATAAGAGAGGACACTTCTCTCTATTAATTAGCTAGCTAACACAATATATGAAACACCTAAATTAACCCCCCAAAACCCCCAACCCCCCCCCCTTCAAAAAAAACAAAAACCCCAGCCACTGGAATGCTGACGCGTGGATGCCTTTTGGTCCCGGTTAGTGCCACCAACAGGGACCAAAGGCCCCCCTACCTGGGCTCGGCGCACCGGCCATGTGGAGGACCATCTGTCCCGGTTCGTGTTTGAACCAGGACTAAAGGGGGGAGGTATTAGTAACGAACCATTAGTCCCGGTTCATGAACCGGGACTAAAGGCCCTTACGAACCGGGACAAATGCCCCCTTTTCTACTAGTACAAGTGGCACCCGGCCAGGTGGGCTTGGGACAGACTAGGCACAAGTGGCACGGTGTACCAAGCGTAGATCCATCCGGAGAGGTGGGCTTGGGAACCCTGCACACATTGTTTGGGGCCGTGAGTGAAAACCCGGACGGATCTCCTTGCGGATGGAACCCGAATAGGCGATAAACCTGGACTAGAGTCTTGTGTGGTTAGTCAGGTCGTGGCCGACACCCTCACCAGGCTTCCGCTTGAAGGTTGCCGAGATACATGACATGTACATGGCGGTAAGTGGCGAGTGTTGGGGAACGTAGTAATTTCAAAAATTTCCTACGCACACGCAAGATCATGGTGATGCATAGCAATGAGTGGGGAGAGTGTAATCTACATACCCTTGTAGACCGAAAGCGGAAGCGTTAGAACAACGCGGTTGATGTAGTCGTACGTCTTCACGGCCCGACCGATCAAGCACCGAAACTACGACACCTCCGAGTTCTAGCACACGTTCAGCTCGATGACGTCCCTCGAACTCCGATCCAGCCTAGTGTCGAGGGAGAGTTCCATCAGCACAACGGCGTGGTGACGATCTTGATGTTCTACCGTCGCAGGGCTTCGCCTAAGCACCGCTACAATATTATCGAGGAGGACTATGGTGGAGGGGGGCACCGCACACGGCTAATAGATCTCAAGGATCAATTGTTGTTGTGTCTTTGGGGTGCCCCCCTGCCCCCATATATATAGGAGCAAGGGGGAGGGTGGCCGGCCTATGGAGGAGGCGCACCAAGGGGGGAGTCCTACTCCCACCGGGAGTAGGACTCCTCCTTTCCTTGTTGGAGAAGGAAAGAGGAGGAGTAGGACTCCTCCTTTCCTTGTTGGAGAAGGAAAGAGGAGGAGAGGGAGAAGGAAAAGTGGGCTGCCCCCCTTGTCCAATTCGGACCAGAGGGGGGGCGCGGGCCTCCTTCCTTTTGGCCTCTCTCCTCTATTCCCGTATGGCCCAATAAGGCCCATATACTCTCCGGCGAATTCCCGTAACTCTCCGGTACTCCGAAAAATACCCGAAGCGCTCAGAACCTTTCTGAAGTCCGAATATAGTCGTCCAATATATCGATCTTTACGTCTCGACCATTTCGAGACTCCTCGTCATGTCCCTGATCTCATCTGGGACTCCGACCTCCTTCGGTACATCAAAACTCATAAACTCATAATATAACTGTCATCGAAACCTTAAGCGTGCGGACCCTACGGGTTCGAGAACAATGTAGACATGACCGAGACATGTCTCTGGTCAATAACCAATAGCGGGACCTGGATGCCCATATTGGTTCCTACATATTCTACGAAGATCTTCATCGGTCAGACCGCATAACAACATACGTTGTTCCCTTTGTCATCGGTATGTTACTTGCCCGAGATTCGATCGTCGGTATCCAATACCTAGTTCAATCTCATTACCGGCAAGTCTCTTTTCTCGTTACATAATGCATCATCCCTCAACTAACTCATTAGCCACATTGCTTGCAAGGCTTATAGTGATGTGCATTACCGAGAGGGCCCAGAGATACCTCTCCGACAATCGGAGTGACAAAACCTAATCTCGAAATACGCCAACCCAACATGTACCTTTGAAGACACCTATGGTACTCCTTTATAATCACCCAGTTACATTGTGACATTTGGTAGCACCCAAAGTGTTCCTCCGGTAAACGGGAGTTGCATAATCTCATAGTTACAGGAACATGTATAAGTCATGAAGAAAGCAATAGCAACATACTAAACGATCAAGTGCTAAGCTAACGGAATGGGTCATGTCAATCAGATCATTCAACTAATGATGTGATCCCGTTAATCAAATAACAACTCTTTTGTCTATGGTTAGGAAACATAACCATCTTTGATTAACAAGCTAGTCAAGTAGAGGCATACTAGTGACACTCTGTTTGTCTATATATTCACACATGTATTATGTTTCCGGTTAATACAATTCTAGCATGAATAATAAACATTTATCATGATATAAGGAAATAAATAATAACTTTATTATTGCCTCTAGGGCATATTTCCTTCGGTCTCCCACTTGCACTAGAGTCAATAATCTAGATCACATCACCATGTGATTAACATCGATAATTCACATCATCATGTGATTAACACCCATAGTTCACATCGCCATGTGACCAACACCCAAAGGGTTTACTAGATTCAGTAATCTAGTTCACATCGCTATGTGATTAAGACCCAAAGAGTACTAAGGTGTGATCATGTTTTGCTTGTGAGAGAATCTTAGTCAACGGGTCTTTCACATTCAGATCCGTTATGTATTTTTCAATTTTCTATGTCTACAATGCTCTGCACAGAGCTACTCTAGCTAATTGCTCCCACTTTCAATATGTATCTAGATCGAGACTTAGAGTCATCCAGATCGGTGTCAAAACTTGCATCGACGTAACCCTTTACGACGAACCTTTTTTCACTTCCATAATCGAGAAACATATCCTCATTCCACTAAGGATAATTTTGACCGTTGTCCAGTGATCTACTCCTAGATCACTATTGTACTCCCTTGACAAACTCAGTGTAGGGCATACAATAGATCTGGTACACAGCATGGCATACTTTATAGAACCTATGGCCAAGGCATAGGGAATGACTTTCATTCTCTTTCTATCTTCTGCCGTGGTCAGGTTTTGAGTTTTACTCAATTTCACACCTTGTAACATAGGCAAGAACTCTTTCTTTGACTGTTCCATTTTAAACTACTTCAAAATCTTGTCAAGGTATGTACTCATTGAAAAAACTTATCAAGCGTCTTGATCTATCTCTATAGATCTTGATGCTCAATATGTAAGCAGCTTCATCGAGGTTTTCCTTTGAAAAACTCCTTTCAAACACTCCTTTATGCTTTGCAGAATAATTCTACATTATTTCCGATTAACGATATGTCATTCACATATACTTATCAGAAATGTTGTAGTGCTCCCACTCACTTTCTAGTAAATACAGGCTTCACCGCAAGTCTGTATAAAACTATATGCTTTGATCAACTTATCAAAGCGTATATTCCAACTCTAAGATGCTTGCACCAGTCCATAGATGGATCGCTAGAGCTTGCGTATTTTGTCAGCACCTTTAGGATTGACAAAACCTTCTGGTTGCATCATATACAACTCTTCTTTAAATCCATTAAGGAATGTAGTTTTGTTTATCCATTTGCCAGATTTCATAAAAATGCGGCAATTGCTAACATGATTTGGACAGACTTAAGCATCGCTACAAGTGAGAAAATTTCATCATAGTCAACACCTTGAACTTTGTCAAGAACCTTTTTCGACAAGTCTAGCTTTGTAGATAGTAACACTACTATCAACGTCTGTCTTCCTCTTAAAGATCCATTTATTTTCTATGGTTTGCCGATCATCAGGCAAATCCATCAAAGTCCATACTTTGTTCTCATACATGGATCATATCTCAGATTTCATGGCCTCAAACCATTTTGCGGAATCTGGGCTGATCATCGCTTCCTCATAGTTCGTAGGTTCATCATGGTCAAGTAACATGACCTCCAGAATGGGATTACCGTACCACTCTGGTGTGGATCTCACTCTGGTTGACCTAGCAGGTTCGGTAGTAACTTGATCTGAAGTTACATGATCATCATCATTAGCTTCCTCACTAATTGGTGTAGTAATCACAGGAACAGATTTCTGTGATGAACTACTTTCCAATAAGGGAGAAGGTACAATTACCTTATCAAGTTCTACTTTCCTCCCAATCAGTTCTTTCGAGAGAAACTCCTTCTCTAGAAAGTATCCATCTTAGCAACGAATCTTGCTTTCGGATCTGTGATAGAAGGTGTACCCAATAGTTACCTTTGGATATTCTATGAAGACGCACTTCTCCGATTTGGGTTTGAGCTTATCAGGATGAAACTTTTTTCACATAAGCATCACAGCCCCAAACTTTAAGAAACGACAACTTGGGTTTCTTGCTAAACCATAGTTCATACGGTGTCGTCTCAAGGGATTTAGATGGTGCCCTATTTAATGTGAATGCAGCTGTCTCTAATGCATAACCCCAAAACGATAGTGGTAGATCGTTAAGAGACATCATAGATCGCACTATATCTAATAAAGTACGGTTATGACGTTCGGACACACCATAACGTTGTGGTGTTCCAGGTGGCGTGAGCTATGAAACTATTCCACATTGTTTTAATTGAAGACCAAACTCGTAACTCAAATATTCATCTCCACGATCAGATCGCAGAAACTTTATTTTCTTGTTACGATGATTTTCCACTTCACTCTGAAATTCTTTGAACCTTTCAACTATTTCAGACTTACGTTTCATCAAGTAGATATACCCATATCTGCTTAAATCATCTGTGAAGGTCAGAAAATAACGATACTCGCCACGAGCTTAATACTCATTGGTCTGCATACATCAGTATGTATTATTTCCAACAAGTTTGTTGCTCGTTCCATTGTTCCGAAGAACGGAGTTTTAGTCATCTTGCCCAAAAGGCACGGTTCGCAAGCATCAAATGATTCATAACCAAGTGATTCCGAAAATCCATCTTTATGGAGTTTCTTCATGCGCTTTACACCGATATGACCCAAACGGCAGTGCTACAAATAAGTTGCACTATCATTATCAACTTTGCATCTTTTGGCATCAATATTATGAATATGTGTATCACTACGATCGAGATCCAACAAACTATTTTCATTGGGTGTATGACCATCAAAGGTTTTATTCATTTAAACAGAACAACTATTATTCTCTGATTTTAAATGAATAACCGTATTGCAATAAACATGATCAAATCATATTCATGCTCAACGCAAATGCAAAATAACATTTATTTAGGTTCAACACTAATCTCGAAAGTATAAGGACTGTGCGATGATGATCATATCAATCTTGGAACTACTTCCAACACTCATCGTCACTTCCCCTTCTACTAGTCTCTGTTTATTCTGTAACTCCTGTTTCGATATACTAACCTTAGCAACCGAACAAGTATCAAATACTCAGGGGATACTATAAACACTATTAAGGCACACATCAATAACCTGTATATCAAATATACCTTTGTTCACTTTGCCATCCTTCTTATCCACCAAATATTCAGGGCATTTCCGCTTCCAATGACCATTTCTTTTGCAGTGTAAGCACTCAGTTTCAGGCTTTGGTCCAGCTTTGGTCTTCTTCACGGGAGTGACAACTTGTTTGCCATTCTACTTGAAGTTTCCCTTTCTTTCCCTTTGCCCTTCTCTTGAAACTAGTGGTCTTGTTAACCATCAACACTTGATGTTTTTCTTGATTTCTACCTTCGTCGATTTCAGCATCACGAAGAGCTTGGGAATAGTTTCTGTTATCCCTTGCATATTATAGTTCATCACGAAGTTCTACTAACTTGGTGATAGTGACTAGAGAATTCTGGCAATCACTATTTTATCTGGAAGATTAACTCCCACTTGATTCAAGCGATTGTAGTACCCAGACAATCTGAGCACATGCTCACTAGTTGAGCGATTCTCCTCCATCTTTTAGCTATAGAACTTGTTGGAGACTTCATATCTCTCAACACGGGTATTTGCTTGAAATATTAACTTCAACTCCTGGAACATCTCATATGATCCATGACGTTCAAAACATCTTTGTAGTCCCGATTCTAAGCCGTTAAGCATGGTGCACTAAACTATCAAGTAGTCATCATATTGAGCTAGCCAAACGTTCATAACGTTTGCATCTGCTCCTGCAATAGGTCTGTCACCTAGCGGTGCATCAAGGACATAATTCTTCTGTGAAGCAATGAGGATAAACCTCAGATCACGGATCCAATCCGCATCATTGCTACTAACATTTTTCAACACAATTTTCTCTAGGAACATATCAAAATAAACATATGAAAGCAACAACGCAAGCTATTGATCTACAACATAATTTGCAAAATACTACCAAGACTAAGTTCATGATAAATTTAAGTTCAATTAATCATATTACTTAAGAACTCCCACTTAGATAGACATCTCTCTAGTCATCTAAGTGATCACGTGATCCAAATCAACTAAACCATAACCGATCATCACGTGAAATGGAGTAGTTTTCAATGGTGAACATCACTATGTTGATCATATCTACTATATGATTCACGGTCGACCTTTCGGTCTCCGTGCTCCGAGTCCATATCTGCATATGCTAGGCTCGTCAAGTTTAACCTGAGTATTCCGCGTGTGCAAAACTGGCTTGCACCCGTTGTAGATGGACGTAGAGCTTATCACACCCGATCATCACGTGGTGTCTGGGCACGACGAACTTTGGCAACGGTGCATACTCAGGGAGAACACTTCTTGATAATTAGTGAGAGATCATCTTAAAATGCTACCGTCAATCAAAGCAAGAATAAGATGTATAATAGATAAACATCATATGCAATCAAAATATGTGACATGATATGGCCATGATCATCTTGCGCCTTTGATCTCCATCTCCAAAGTACTGTCATGATCTCTATCGTCACCGGCACGACACCATGATCTTCATCATCTTGATCTATATCAATGTGTCATCACATGGTTGTCTCACCAACTATTGCTCTTGCAACTATTGCTATCGTATAGCGATAAAGTAAAGCAATTATTTGGCACTTGCATCTTATGCAACAAAGAGACATCCATAGGGCTTCTGCCAGTTGCCGATAACTTCAACAAAACATGATCATCTCATACAAAAAGTTATATCTTATCACGTCTTGACCATATTACATCACAACATGCCCTGCAAAAACAAGTTAGACGTCCTCTACTTTCTTGTTGCAAATTTTACGTGGCTGCTATGGGCTGAGCAAGAACCGTTCTTACCTACGCATCAAAACCACAACGATAGTTTGTCAAGTTGGTGTTGTTTTAACCTTCGCAAGGACCGGGCGTAGCCACACTCGGTTCAACTAAAGTTGGAGAAACTGACACCCGCTAGTCACCTGTGTGCATAGCATGGCGGTAAAACCAGTCTCGCGTAAGCGTACGCGTAATGTCGGTCCGGGCCGCTTCATCCAACAATACCGCCGAACCAAAGTATGACATGCTGGTAAGCAGTATGACTTATATCGCCCACAACTCACTTGTGTTCTACTCGTGCATATAACATCAACACATAAAACCTAGGCTCTGATACCACTATTGGGGAACGTAGTAATTTCAAAAATTTCCTACGCACACGCAAGATCATGGTGATGCATAACAACGAGTGGGGAGAGTGTAATCTACATACCCTTGTAGACCGAAAGCGGAAGCGTTAGAACAACGCGGTTGATGTAGTCGTACGTCTTCACGGCCCGACCGATCAAGCACCGAAACTACGGCACCTCCGAGTTCTAGCACACGTTCAGCTCGATGACGTCCCTCGAACTCCGATCCAGCCGAGTGTCGAGGGAGAGTTCCGTCAGCACGACGGCGTGGTGATGATCTTGATGTTCTACCGTCGCAGGGCTTCGCCTAAGCACCGCTACAATATTATCGAGGAGGACTATGGTGGAGGGGGGGGCACCGCACACGGCTAATAGATCTCAAGGATCAATTGTTGTTGTGTCTTTGGGGTGCCCCCCTGCCCCCATATATATAGGAGCAAGGGGGAAGGTGGCCGGCCTATGGAGGAGGCGCACCAAGGGGGGAGTCCTACTCCCATCGGGAGTAGGACTCCTCCTTTCCTTGTTGGAGAAGGAAAGAGGAGGAGTAGGACTCCTCCTTTCCTTGTTGGAGAAGGAAAGAGGAGGAGAGGGACAAGGAAAAGTGGGCTCCCCCCTTGTCCAATTCGGACCAGAGGGGGGGCGCAGGCCTCCTTCCTTTTGGCCTCTCTCCTCTATTCCCGTATGGCCCAATAAGGCCCATATACTCCCCGGCAAATTCCCGTAACTCTCCGGTACTCCGAAAAATAACCGAATCACTTGGAACCTTTCCGAAGTCCGAATATAGTCGTCCAATATATCGATCTTTACGTCTCGACCATTTCGAGACTCCTCGTCATGTCCCTGATCTCATCCGGGACTCCGAACTCCTTCGGTACATCAAAACTCATAAACTCGTAATATAACTGTCATCGAAACCTTAAGCGTGCGGACCCTACGGGTTCGAGAACAATGTAGACATGACCGAGACACGTCTCTGGTCAATAACCAATAGCGGGACCTGGATGCCCATATTGGTTCCTACATATTCTACGAAGATCTTTATCGGTCAGACCGCATAACAACATACGTTGTTCCCTTTGTCATCGGTATGTTACTTGCCCGAGATTCGATCGTCGGTATCCAATACCTAGTTCAATCTCGTTACCGGCAAGTTTCTTTTCTCGTTACATAATGCATCATCCCGCAACTAACTCATTAGCCACATTGCTTGCAAGGCTTATAGTGATGTGCATTACCGAGAGGGCCCAGAGATACCTCTCCGACAATCGGAGTGACAAAACCTAATCTCGAAATACGCCAACCCAACATGTACCTTTGGAGACACCTGTAGTACTCCTTTATAATCACCCAGTTACGTTGTGATGTTTGGTAGCACCCAAAGTGTTCCTCCGGTAAACGGGAGTTGCATAATCTCATAGTTACAGGAACATGTATAAGTCATGAAGAAAGCAATAGCAACATACTAAACGATCAAGTGCTAAGATAACGGAATGGGTCATGTCAATCAGATCATTCAACTAATGATGTGATCCCGTTAATCAAATAACAACTCTTTTGTCTATGGTTAGGAAACATAACCATCTTTGATTAACAAGCTAGTCAAGTAGAGGCATACTAGTGACACTTTGTTTGTCTATATATTCACACATGTATTATGTTTCCGGTTAATACAATTCTAGCATGAATAATAAACATTTATCATGATATAAGGAAATAAATAATAACTTTATTATTGCCTCTAGGCCATATTTCCTTCAGCGAGAGCGTGTGTGAAGAAGTACACCCCTGCAGGGTTAACATGATTTATTCGAATAGCCGGGTCCGAGGTTATGGACTTATTGGATGCTTACATGGTACATAGACAACTTGAAGTGGATACTCTAAAATGCTCAAGACAAGCGTGAGTGCTATGGATGGCCTTCTCATAGGGAGACGGGGATGAATCCATAGTAGTGTATTGTGTGGTGATTAATGGACTTGTGTGCGCCATCTCACCTCAAGAAGTTTCTCGTAGTCGTAGAACAGGATAGCCATTGAGTCAAAGCTGGCTTGCTGCAACTAAACCCCACATTACCTTCTTGATACAAATGCATGTATGATAGGATCTACTGTAAGTCTTGCTGAGTACCTTTGTACTCATGTTGCTTTAATTATGCTTTTGCAGTAGAGACCTCGGTCTTACTAGTGTTCTCGTGGGCTTCGACAAGTAGCTTGTACCTCAGCTACGATCTTGTTAGGATGTTGTAGATAGTCAGGCTCTTCAGCCTTTTTCATTTGTAGATGTTTGTACTCAGAGATGTAATGCTTCCGCTTGTTGCTTGAATGCTCTGAATGTTGGGTCATGTGACCCCCGTTTGTAATAAATGCTATGTTGGCTCTTTGAGCCTTATCTGTATGAGTTGTTGAGTTATGCTGTGATGCCATGTTGTACAACACATACTTGCATGTTATGCATACGTGTAATGTGTATTGCTATGTGTGGGATCTGACTATCTAGTTATTTATCCTTAGTAGCCTCTCTTACCGGGAAATGTCTCCTAGTGCTTCCACTGAGCCCTGGTAGCTTGCTACTGCTCGAGAACACTTAGGTTGGCCGGCATGTGTCCCTCTTCGTTCCTGTGTCTGTCCCTTCGGGGAAATGTCACGTGGTGTCTACCAGAGTCCTGTTAGCCTGCTACAGCTCGGATTCTCCGGAGTCCTGCTAGCCCAGCTGCTACAGCCCGGATTCACTCGCTGATGACCGAAACATTCATTGCTGGGTCATATATGCATGTCCCTATAAGTTAGTGCCACTTCGGGTTCACGACTAGCCATGTCAGCCCGAGTTCTTGTCATATGGATGCTAGCGACACTATCATATACGTGTTCCAAAAGGCGCAAATGGTACCGGGCATGGTAAGGCGACACCTGTGGGAATACCGTGCATGAGGCCGCAAAGTGATATGAGGTGTTACATGCTAGATCGGTGTGGCATAGAATCGGGGTACTAACAGCTTTGGTATCAGAGCCTGCCTTCCTATAGGATTACCAAGCCAAACTGGTCGAAGTTGAGTCTACAAATTCTTTAGTTATGTAAGGGAATTGATTGTGGGAAGGAACGTAAGGCTCTTTTTACTCCTTATACCTCATGGCCTTCTGATCTAAGTCATCCTATCTTTTCGGTGGGATTAAGGAACTAGGATTCTCTTCTGTCTATCAGGATCACGTGTTACTACTCCGTAGTCCCATAGGATTGGTTGGTCAGAGTCATATCCCAGTTTCGAGTACTTCCGGTGTAACCTGTTTAGTATGATCTCAAAACCTTGAGTGGTGATGTTGAGTTGTTGTACTACTCCATTTTTAGCAGGATGTCTCATTCTGAGCATTCTACTGCTGTTATGCTGTCGGAATTGCCCTAGGAGTTTCAGAGTTACTAATATCCTTGTCCTACATTCTATAGCCTATAGTTGATGATGATTCCGTCCTTGGTTTCGTTTCTCAGGATGTCATTAGTTAAGCAAAGTTCTGTTGCTCGTAGCCAGAACCACGGAGATGGTAGGGATGAGGATCCTCCCGACCAACCTTCGTTGGTAGAGTTCATGTTAGAGATGGAGAGGAACAAGCGAGAGTCTAACCGCTTGTTGGCACGTATCAAGGAGAACATGCACATCAATTCAAAGGGTCTGCAACCATTCATGACTTCATTCGCTTGCACCCACCTACCTTTCATCAGTCCATCGAGCCACTCGATGCAGATGACTGGCTCCGTAGCATCACTCATAAGCTGCGTTCCGTGAACGTAGCTGAAGATGATAAGGTCACTTATGCCACATACCATTTGGAAGGTCCTGCTAGTCTTTTGTGGCAAAACTATTAGGCTATGCTTCCAGCTGGCCAGATTCCTACCTGGAGGGATTTCACCGAGGCTTTTCGCGAGCATCACATTCCTCAGGCCCTCATCGATCGCAAGAGAGAAGAGTTCTGTAGTTTCACCCAAAGTAAGATCGATGTTGATGCTTACAGTAGAGAGTTTGAGAACCTCTCCCGCTATGCCACAGAAGAGGTGTCCACGGACGCCAAGAAGCAGGCTAGGTTCCGGAAGGGTCTCAACCCCAAGTTGCGTCGTGATCTCCACCTGCATCATTGCAATACATTCCAGGCTCTTGTGAACAATGCCATTAATGCAGAGACAGCTCAGCTCACTTACGAGGAGTCTCGTAAGCACCCCCGTGATTTGGGATCTTCCTCCGGTTCTAGTTCTCTGAAGCGCCGGATTTGGGTTCCGAACTCCGCTCTTCCACCCAGATATGTACCGAGGCCATCTTATGTGGCACCTTATCCAGTTCAGCAGTATGCTCCACCCAGGCCTATTGGTGGACCGCCTGCCAAAACAGGTCCATGTCTTACCTCCAAGATTTGTTACAAGTGCGGAGAGCCAGGCCACATTGCCCGTATTTGCACTTAGACCAGTGTTGCTCCACCCCAGCCCGAGAAGTCTGTTGGCCGTGGTAAGCCATCACGCAAGATGATCAGTGCCAAGTCAGCTCACCCTAAACATGGACGTGTGCATCACGTCTCAGCTAAAGACGCTCATGATGATCCAGATGTTGTTCTTGGTACACTCCTTGTCAACTGTCATCCAGCATCGGTTATGTTCGATACTGGAGCATCTCATTCCTTCATTTCTGAAAGCTATGCCCGCTTGCACGACATGTCATTTTGTGTATGACCTCCCAGCTACTCATTCAAACTCCTGGATCCAAATTGCAACCTTCTAGTGTAAGCCATGGTAACGAAAACCTTATAGACAGACTTGTATTCCTTGCATCACTTATAGCCCTCAAGTCTATTAACATCATCTTGGGTATGGACTGGATGAAAGCTCATTATGCCAAGATTGATTTTTACACCAGGTCCATTCAGCTTACACAACCATCTGGCAAGATAGTCACTGTCTCCACTAGAGTTGCAAGGCGTCGGCTCTATTCTCTTAATGCCAGCCCTCTTCCACACCTTGAAGATATCCCAGTAGTCCGTGATTTTCCGGATGTCTTTCCAGAGGAACTGCCAGGTGTTCCACCAGACAGAGATGTAGAGTTCGTGATAGATCTTATCCCAGGAACCGCTCCAATCTCTAGGAGACCTTGCAAAATGGCACCCTTAGAACTAGCCGAGCTTAAGAAACAACTTGATGAGTCCTTGCAAAAGGGTTTCATCCGTCCTAGTTCTTTCGCTTAGGCTTGCCCCGTCCTCTTCGTCAAGAAGATGGATGGTACGGACCGGATGGTTGTAGATTATCGTCCCATTAATTTGGTCACGATAAAGAACAAATATCCACTCCCTAGGATCAATGACCTGTATGATCAGCACGCTGGATCCTTAGTCTTCTCCAAGATGAATTTGAGGTTAGGCTACCACCAAATCAAGATCAGAAACGGGGACATTCCTAAGACAACCTTTGTCACTCGATATGGTCAGTACGAGTACACTGTCATGTCCTTCGGTCTAACCAATGCTCCAGCTACATTCTCCCGCTTGATGAACTCGATCTTCATGGAGTACTTAGATAAGTTCGTCGTGGTTTACCTCGATGATATCTTTATTTACTCGAAGAACGAGAAAGAGCATGCCGAACATCTTAGACTTGTGTTAGAGAAACTCAGAGAGCATCGCCTTTATGCCAAGTTATCCAAGTGTGAATTTTGGTTGCCAGAAGTGACCTACCTAGGCCACGTAATCTCTGGTAAGGGCATTGCTGTCAATCCCAAGAGAGTTAAGGCTGTTCTCGATTGGACTCCACCCGAAACCGTTAAACAAGTTAGGAGTTTCCTTGGTCTAGCCAGTTATTGTCGCCGCTTTGTTGAAAACTTCTCTAAAGTAGCCAAACCCCTCACGGAACTTCTCAAGAAAGATAAAAAGTTTGAGTGGTCCCCATAGTGTGAGCACGGTTTTCAGGAACTGAAAAGACGCCTGACTTCTGCTCCCATACTTGTGCCACCGGATTTCACTAAAGACTTTGTTATCTACTGCGACGCCTCACGACAGGGACTAGGTTCCATTCTTATGCAGGATCGTCATGTGATTGCCTATGCATATCAACAGTTGCATCCACATGAGGGGAATTATCCTACACATGATCTAGAGCTTGCAGCCGTAGTCTATGCACTCAAGACCTGGCGACATTACCTTCTTGGTAAATGTTGCGAGATCTACACCGATCACCAGAGTCTCAAGTATATCTTCACCCAACCAGATTTGAACCTTAGGCAAAGACGTTGGTTGGAGGTGATCTCAGATTATGATCTAGGGATTACCTACACTCCAGGCAAAGCCACTGTCATGGCTGATGCGCTAAGTCGTAAATCCTATTGCAACAATCTCATGTTGCAGCAGGGCCAACCACTTCTCCATGAGGAATTCTGTAAGCTTAACCTTCACATTTCTCCTCATGGATTCCTTTCTACCTTGGTGGCGAAACCTACCCTCGAGGATTAGATCATTACTGACCAGAAGTTTGATAGGGGTGTTATCCGCATCAAGCGAAACATTAAGAAGGGAGTTGGTGTATGTTTCTCTATGGATGATCGAGGTGTTGTTTTCTTTGAGAATCGCTTACTGGTTCCCAAGAATCAACATTTGCGACAATTGATTCTTAAGGAGGCACATGAATCTCCTCTCACAATTCATCCCGGTAGTACTAAGATGTATCAGGACCTGCGCCAGAGGTTCTGGTGGACTAGGATGAAGAGAGAAATTGCTCAGTTTATTGCTAACTGTGATGTTTGTTGTCGCGTTAAGGAAGAGCATCAGAGACCTGCTGGCACTCTTCAGCCTTTAGCTATTCCTGAATGGAAATGGGATAAAGTTGGTATGGACTTCATCACCGGCTTTCCCAGGACCAAGAGAGGGAATAATGCTATCTTCGTAGTCATTGATCGTCTCTCCAAAGTGGCTCACTTCCTTCCTATTCGAGAGAGTATCACTGCTAGCCAGCTTGCTGACTTGTACATTTCTTGAATAGTTTCACTTCATGGTGTTCCACTAGAGATCAATTCAGACCATGGTAGTCTTTTCACTTCTCATTTCTGGGAGAGTTTCCAAACTGCCATGGGAACCCATCTTTCCTTCAGTGTCGCTTTCCACCCTCAGTCGAGTGGTCAGGTGGAATGGGTCAATCAAATTCCCGAAGACATGCTTAGAGCTTGCGTTATCTCATTTGGTATGGATTGGGAGAAATGTCTTCCTTTTGCCAAGTTTGCTTATAACAACAGCTATCAATCCAGTCTCAAGAAAGCTCCTTTTGAGATTCTTTATGGACGAAGATGTCGAACACCTTTGAACTGGTCCAAAACCGGTGAAAGACAATTCTTTGGACCGGACATGATCCAGGAGGCAGAAGAGCAAGTTAGCATCATTCGTGAGAATTTGAAAACAGCCCAGTCTCATCAAAAGAGTCAGTATGACTGTCATCATAAGGATATGACTTATGAAATTGGCGACAAAGCTTATCTTTGGGTTACTCCTTTGAAGGGTACCCATCGTTTCAGTATCAAAGGCAAGTTGGCTCCTCGTTACATTGGTCCTTTTCGCATTCTCGCTAAACGAGGAGAGGTTGCCTACCAGTTGGAACTACACCCACATCTTTCTCGAGTTCATGATGTCTTCCACGTCTCTCAACTCACGCGTTGCTTCTCGGATCCTATCCGCGGAGTGGACCATGAAACGCTTGATCTCCAACATAACCTCACATACCGAGAGTATCCAGTTCGCATTCTTGATCAAGCAGAGCATGTCACTCGACGTCATAACATCAAGTTTCTCAAGGTTCAGTGGTCTCATCATTCCGAGAGAGAAGCTACTTGAGAGCGAGAAGATCGTCTTCGACTGGAGTACCCCACTTTCTTTCCGTCGACCCCTGAATCTCGGGATGAGATTCTTTCAAGTGGGGGCGAGTTGTCACATCCCTAGTTCTAGTATGACCTAGACTAGCTAGTAATGTGTGCATCATGTTTAAATTCCATTTAAATTTGAAATGAGGATTTGTGAAACCCTCAGAATCATTTTTGGAAATGACCCAAATAGAAATTGCTCCCAAAGGGTCCAAAAAAATGCTCATGTTTCTCTCTGAAAATATTGGACAGAGATAAAAATTAAACCAATATTTTTAGGAGCTCATAAGTATTTATTTTAGGCATTTGGAATTAATGCATAATCATTTGCATTGGATATATATATGTTATATATATAATATATGTCCAAAAATTATGCCATTTATTAAGGAGCTCTGGAATAATATAACTAGCTCCTAAAAAAATTGGCATCAGAAAATAAAATGATTTAGTATTTTTATTAAATCAAAACAAATGTCAGAAAATAGAAAAGAAAAACAAAATAGGAAAAGAGCTTACCTGCGGCCTGGCACTCTACGGCCTGGCCGGCCCAGTTGGCAAGCCCAGCCCACCTGTCCCCCTCCCCTATCGTCTTCCTCCTGCCAGGAGGACGGGCGCGTGCCCGATGCACGTGCACCGCCGCGCCGCGCCACATCCTCCCTCCCTGCCTGCCTGTCCCTCTATCAATGCATCTGGACGACGCCACGCGCCCGCCCCGGACCCTCTAACTCTCCCGAGTCCTCTCCTCTCCTCTCCCTCGCTTTCTCTCTCACGGCCGAGCGCCACCATCTCCACCGGCCACCGTTGCCGTAGCCACCGCCTCCCCCTCGCCTCTCTGACGTGCCCAAGAGCTTCGGCGCGCCTCCCTCATCCTCTCCATCAAGCCACGTACATCCGGACGGCCTCCATCGTTGCCACCGTCGTCTTCTTCACCGCCGGCCGCCGTGGATCTCCACGGCCCGCACGCTGCCGTCTGGCCGTCCCCGAGCCCGCTTCAACACTTGTTGCAACCGCTGTGAGCTGCTGCTCCTCCTCCCCCTCTTCATTCTCGCCCTCGCACACCGTAGCCGCATTCCTGCTCACGCCCGAACACCGGCCGCCGCCACGAGCTCTGCTTCAACGAGATCCGGACACCCCACGTCCTCCCGCCGCCTTTGCTGGATGCGGACGAGCCCGGGCTACGCCCCGGTGCCCTTAGCCGCCGCCCCCGTTGCCTTTAGCGCAAGTCCGGTGCGTTGCCGCCGCGAGTTTGGTCGCCGTTGGCCGAACTCCCGCGACAGCCGACGAGGCGGGGTGATTAGCGCTAATCCCCGCCAGCTAGACCCCACCCAGTCACTAACAGCGGGCCCCGCAGCGGGTCAAAGTCAAAGTCAACATGGGGTTAACCCCTGTCTCGCTGACTAGTGGGCCCCGCTTGTAAGGTTTGACCCTGGTTAGCCATGTTTGACTCGCTGACGTCACGCTGACGTCAGGCTGGCACAATTATTTATTTTCTGGATTTAAATTAAATCAGCAAATTCCAGAAATTAGCAAAACTTCAAAAAATCATAGAAATTCAACCGTAACTCAGATTGAAATAATTTATATATGAAAAATTATCCAAAAAATTCAATCTATCCATCTGTACTAGTTCCATGCATGACAAACCAACTTATACCTACTGTATAAGTGAAACACTAAAATGGCATTTATAAAAGATTTAACTTGGAGTTGCATTTGAATTCTTGATTCAAATGGACTTCATCCAAATAAAAGCTAGTTGCATTAGCTTAACAGCATCACATCTACATGCCATGATCATGCATCATATTGTTGCATATGCTTGTGTTTTGATTGTTATCACCGTTCCTTCTAGATAGGTCCTGCTCCGGAGAGTGCTCGAGAGTACCTGTCTGTGAAGCAGTGCCACCCTATTGATCTACTAGGCATGCAAACCCCCTTGTTCATTCCGATACAATCCTAGTCTCTCGCCCCTGCTCTTAGTTATTGCATTAGGACAACAACGATTCACTGCTACTTTGTGCTGCGGTAGTTGAACCCATTCCTCTACATGACCTGTCATTGCCTCAATAAATAGTTGAAACCCACTAGCATGTGTAGGAGTTGGTTGAAGCCATTGTTGTGTTCCTACCATGCCATGCTTGCTATTCCTTAGAGTGTGTCAGGCCTGATTCATTGGGAATGAATTGGAGTGCAGTGCTCTATGTTCTGATGCTGAGAGTTAAGTGTGTGAACACGATTTGGTAAAGGTAGCGGTGAGAGGCCATGTAGGAGTACATGGTGGGTTGTCTCACTGGAACCGTCCTTAAGCATTGAGTTCTGTGTATGTTGTCCAATGACTAGCTACTACCACACATTGGAATGCTTAAGTGCCCTTCTCGACTTATTAACCAACTTGATCTCGGTCCAGGAGTTGCAATTAGTCTCTGGTGTTTGTTGGTAGTGTTAGTGGTATAACAAGTGGCACCCGGCCAGGTGGGCTTGGGACAGACTAGGCACAAGTGGCACGGTGTACCAAGCATAGATTCATCCGGCGAGGTGGGCTTGGGAACCCTGCACACATCGTTTGGGGCCGTGAGTGAAACCCCGGCCGGATCTCCTTGCTGATGGAACCCGAATAGGCGATAAACCTGGACTAGAGTCTTGTGTGGTTAGTCAGGTCGTGGCCGAAACCCTCGCCAGGATTCCGCTTGAAGGTTGCCGATATACATGACGTGTACATGGCGGTAAGTGGCGAGAGCATGTAGGAAGTACACCCCTGCAGGGTTAACATGATCTATTCGAATAGCCGGGTCCATGGTTATGGACTTCTTGGATGCTTACGTGGTACATAGACAACTTGAAGTGGATACTCTAAAATGCTCAAGACAAGCGTGAGTGCTATGGATGGTCTTCTCATAGGGAGACGGGGATGAATCCATAGTAGTGTATTGTGTGGTGATTAGTGGACTCGTGTGCGCCATCTCACCTCAAAGAAGTTTCTCGTAATCGTAGAACAGGATAGCCACTGAGTCAAAGCTGGCTTGCTGCAACTAAACCCCACATTACCTTCTTGATACAAATGCATGTATGATAGGATCTGGTGTAAGTCTTGCTGAGTACCTTTGTACTCATGTTGCTTTATTTATGTTTTTGCAGCAGAGACCTCGGTCTTACTAGTGTTCTCGTGGGCTTCGACAAGTAGCTTGTACCTCAGCTACGATCTTGTTAGGATGTTGTCGATAGTTAGGCTCTTCAGCCTTTTTCATTTGTTGATGTCTGTACTTAGACATGTAATGCTTCCACTTGTTGCTTGAACGCTCTGAATGTTGGGTCATTTGACCCCTGTTTGTAATAAGTGCTATGTTGGCTCTTTGAGCCTTATCTATATGAGTTGTTGAGTTATGCTATGATGCCATGTTGTACAACACATACTTGCATGTTGTGCGTACGTGTAATGTGTATTGCTATGTGTGGGATCTGACTATCTAGTTGTTTATCCTTAGTAGCCCCTCTTACCGGGAAATGTCTCCTAGTGCTTCCAGTGAGCCCTGGTAGCTTGCTACTGCTCTGGAACACTTAGGTTGGCCGTCATGTGTCCTTCTTCGTTCCTGTGTCTGTCCCTTCGGGGAAATGTCACGCGGTGTCTACCAGAGTCCTGTTAGCCTGCTATAGCCCGGATTCTCCAGAGTCCTGCTAGCCCAGTTGCTACAGCCCGAATTCACTCGCTGATGACTAACACGTTCGTTGTTGGGTCATGTATGCATGTGCCTGTAAGTTAGTGCCACTTCGGGTTCATGACTAGCCATATCAGCCCGGGTTCTTGTCATATGGATGCTAGCGACACTATCATATACGTGTGCCAAAAGGGGCAAACGATCCCGGGCATGGTAAGGCGACACCCGTGAGAATACTGTGTGTGAGGCCGCAAGGTGATATGAGGTGTTACATGCTAGATCTTTGTGGCATAGAATCGGGGTACTGACATCAACCTGACGGGCCGACCGGGGTGGAGGGGAGTGCACCGTGGTTGCGGCGCCTCCAATGCTTCCGTTGTCATGCGCGCCAGCTCAGTGGTCCGACGCTGCGAGGGACTTGCTTCTCGGTGGCCATCCCTGTTGGCGTGGACAATAAGGCTTTGGATGGCAACCCTCCACTCATCTTGCTTCTTCACGAGAGGAGGAAACTCGAGGAGTAGCTGCGCCCGCGCCAATGCTTCTGCTCGTGTTGGTGGCAGCGACTGGTGCGAGGAATGGGAGGAACTCGGACTTCTAACTATGTTAGAAGGAGTTCCATCACGATTCTATGGCCGCGCGCCTTTTTCGCCAGCATCATGGCGTGCATGGTGACCCTGCGCGTCTTGAGAGTGATGCAGAGGGCTCTTGCCACGGCGATGCCCAGGTCCTCAACATCGCAGTGCTATTTGTCACGCACGAGCTGAGGAGACCACGGTGCGTGCGCTGGCAGGGTCGTCTTTCTTCCCTTGGAGGTCCCCGCACCACCTGTAGGTAGCGCGGCTCCGTCCTTGGGAGCGGCAGCGTCCGAACCGTCGTCACCGCTGCGGACGATGCCGCTCGCCTGGCTTCTCATATCAGGGTGGCATGGACGATCTTGATCTCCTCCACCACCAACGTCTGCCATGTGGCCCGTCCGTGCTGGCACGGGCGGGGGGGCTTCAGATGAGCTGACCGCTGTGATCGTCTTCTTCTTCGGAGCCATGGCAATGAAGAAACTGTTGTTGTAACTGCTAGACCAGATTCGCACAACTCATGCCCCTACCTGGCACGCCAAAGATGTCGGGGAAACGAACACCTATGGGATCAGGGGTGATCCCTTTTACGGTTGGCGGAGAGAGAGTTGCACTAAGAGTGGGTCTAGCGATCAGTGCGAGACGATTTTTACCCAGGTTTGGGCCGCACTGGTGTGTAATACCCTAGTCCTGCTTGTGTGTATATTTTGTGTTCTGAGCTCTTGAACTAGCTGTGGTGCATGCCCAGTACAAAAAGTCCGAATCCGCTCTCAGTACGCCTTGGGCCTCCTTTTATATGTCAAAGGGGTTGCCACAATGGCAGACAGGTGGTGCAAAGCTAGCTACAGTGTATGAGCTTATGGCTCGGCACCATAGGACAAACACATTTAATGTGTTGCCTAAGCGCCCTCTTACTTTATTAGGGACGGCAACAGAACTTGTCCCGTCCGTCTCCGCCCTTCCTTGCCTTGACACGCATACGGGCTGACGAGGCATGCAGTGCCATGCTGGCTAGCTAACTGTTGTGTTGGCGCGGTGGTAGAGCCTCCATGAAGATCTGCATGCCGCCACACAGGCGTCTGCCTAGTTAGCAAGCTGGTCGTCGCATTGGAGTGGTGGTGAAGTGGCAAAACCTTGTCAGGCATGGGCCTGGTCGCGGCCCCGCAATCGTCCCCGGCAAGGCTTGTTGGGGGCCTCGCAATCGTCCCCGGCAAGGGTCTTGTCGGGGGTCTTCGTCTTCTGGTCCCACGTTCATCCGCAGGCTATCAATCTTCACAAAGATCTAAATGCTACTTTTCATGCGCCCAACGAGTCTTGGACTTGATGCTGTTGATGGTGTCAATGGTCTCAGTCCTCAAGGGTGATGGCCTTGCTAATGCTTTGTAGGTTGCCCTGGCAAGGCTCTTGCCGGGGCCACATAGGCTGCCCCAGCAAGGATGTTGCCGGGGGAGGCCCAGTCTGTCTTCTGCTCCTTGTTCTTTGACTTGATTGCTATCTTGATATTCTTGTGTTTTGTCTTCTACTGCCCTGCCAGGCCTTGCCGCAGGCATGGCTAAGAGAGCCCGTTCACAAGAAAGGGGTACAAAAAGAGCTCATACTTTTGTACACCGAGAAACTACAATTCATCATCTTTTCAGGAAGGGTCACGTATCGGAGCCTTCAGGCAAGTCCACGTACTCAACCATCATTTAGTCTTCTATGATTGCTAACACTCACCGCGTACACATGAGCAAAACGTTTCAACTAGACACATAGAAAGATAAGGACTTATAGTTTCGCCTCCCAATGTGTTCACCTCAAGTGGGATGTCAACAATAATAACTCATGCTACACATATTCCACTGGATATATGTGCCTAGATCTTTCCTCACCACATGATGCTTGCCAAAGGAGAAAAATAAAAGGAATAGAGAGAAAAACTTTGACTGTTGCATGAAAGTAAATACGTGAAAGTAAAAGATAGGCCCTTCGCAGAGGGAAGCAGAGGTTGCCATGCACTTTTTGTTTGTATGCTCAACCCCTTAGTGCAAGAGAACGTCACATTATATTTCCCCTTGTGATGGCAACCTTTATTATGTAGTCTGTCGCTTTTATTCTTCACCATCACAAGTTCATACAACGCTCAATTTTACCTTACACTAAATGATCTCACACTTTTAGAAGCATTTTTTATTGCCCTTTTGCCATGATGAATACTTACTTGAAGGATCTTACTCAATCCATAGGTAGGTATGGTGGACTGTCAAACAATATTTGGTGATTAAGGGTTTTGGATGCACAAGTAGTATCTCTACTTAGTGCGGAGTTTTTAGCTGTGAAAAGTTCCAAAAGGAGAAGCAAAAGTGGTCTTTTCTTGATCAGGTTGTGAAATAGGTATTTGTGAAAAACCAGAATATCCATCAAGGAAGCAAAAATGTGTGTTCTTATATAATCTTTCTAACATTTGATCTATCAAAGGCAGAGGGTAATGATCTTTTCTAGTTGGTTTGTTTAACTTTCTATAATCAATTACCATCCTATAGCCTGTGACAATTCTTTGTGGAATGAGATCATTGTTATCATTAGGAACAACAGTAATACCTCCCTTACCTCCCTTCTTAGGGACAGAATGAACAGGACTTACCCATCTACTATCAGCTATAGGATAGATTATACCTGCTTCCAGAAGTTTCAATATTTCTGTTCTTATCACTTCTTTCATCTTCGGATTTAACCAACTTTGTTGATGAACAACGGGTTTAGCATCAGGTTCCATATTAATCTTGTGTTGACATATAGTGGGACTAATGCCCTTAAGATCATCAAGAGTATATCCGATAGCACCTCGGTGCTTCCTTTGAACTTTCAATAATCTTTCTTCTTCATGTTCTGAAAGGTTAGCACTAATAATAACAGGATATATCTTTTTCTCATCAAGATAAGCATATTTCAAAGTGTCTGGCAATAGTTTTAATTCAAACATAGGATCACCTTTAGGTGGAGGAGGACCTCCCAGAGTTTCAATAGGCAAATTGTGTTTAAGTAGAGGTTCTTGTTCAAAAAAGATTCTATCCATTTCATTTCTTTCATGCATATGAAAATCATTTCCATGGTCTAACAAATATTGTTCCAAAGGATCAGCAGGAGGTACAAGAATAGAAGCAAGACCAATAATTTCATCCTTACTAGGAAAATCTTTCTTATGAGGTTGTCTACTAAACTTGGAAAAAATAAATTCATGAGATTCATCACCAAATCTAACACCGATAGTTTGTTTCTTACAATCTATTCTGGCATTGACGGTGTTCAAGAAAGGTCTACCAAAGATAATTGGACAAAAGTCATCTTGTGGGGATCCAAGAACAAGAAAATCAGTAGGGTATTTTATTTTCCCACACAAGACATCAACATCTCTAAGAATCCCAATTGGTGATATAGTATCTCTATTGGCAAGTTTAGTAGTGACATCTATGTCTTGTATTTCGGCAGGTGCTATTTCATTCTTAATTTCTTCATATAAGGAAAAAGGAATAGCACTCACACTAGCACCTAGGTCACATAACCCATGATATCAGTGATCACCTATCTTAATTGAGACAGTAGGCATGCCGACAACTGGTCTATGTTTATCCTTTTTATCAGGTTTGGCAATTCTAGAAGCTTCATCATAGTAGTAAATAACATGCCCATCAATATTATCGACTAAGAGATCTTTAATCATAGCTATACTAGGTTCAAATCCAATTTGTTTAGCTGGTTTGGGTGTTCTAACATAACTTTTGATAACCACAGTTGAAGCTTTATCATGTTCCTTCATCCTAATAGGGAAAGGTGGTGGTTTTTCAATATAAGCTGTGGGAACAACTGGATCAACATTGTAAATGATAGTTTCTTCTTTAGCTTGGTTTTTAAACTCTTCTTTAATTGGTGGGTGATATTTAAACCACTTCTCCTTAGGGAGACCAACATGTGAGTAGCAAAAGATTCACAAAACGAAGCTACTATCTCAGAGTCATGTCCATATTTAGTGCTAAACTTTTGAAAAGCATCGGTATTCATAAAAGATTTAACACAGTCAAACTTAGGTTCAATACCTGACTCTTTACCTTCGTCGAGTTCCCAATCTTCAGAGTTGCATTTAATTCTTTCTAAAAGATCCCACTGGAATTCAATAGTCTTCTTCATAAAAGAACCAGTACAAGAAGTATTGAGCATGGATTGATCATTACGAGAAAGTCAAGCCTAAAAATTCTGAATAATAATTTCTCTTGAGAGCTCATGATTGGGGCATGAATATAACATTGAATTAAGCCTCCCCCCAGCTAGAGCGATACTTTCTCCTTCACGAGGCAAAAAATTATATATGTAATTCCGATCACGATGAACTAGATGCATAGGATAATTTTTCTGATGAAATTCCAATTTCAACCGATTCTAGTTCCAATATCCTATATCATTGCATAGCCTATACCATGTCAATGCTTTTCCCTTAAAAGATAAAGGGAAAACCTTGTTCTTAGCTTCATGTCCGGGAAAACCTCCAAGATTAAACAATCCACAGATTTCATCCACATATACCAAGTGCATATCAGGAAGTTCGGTTCCATCTCCTGCATAAGGATTAGCTAGCAGTTGTTGTACCATACCTAAAGGAATCTCACATTCAATATTTTCAGTAGGTGCAGTAGCTTGAGGCATAACTAATTGTGGTTTCGGCTGAGGTGAATATACCCCAAACAAATCCCTCAAAGGATTGTTTTCCTTAGTAGCAAGTGACAATAAATTTCATCATGTAGTAATAATGTTTCCTTACCAATTTCCATTTACCAAGAGTGCTTCACTCCCCGGTAATTGCGCCATAAAATAGGCTTGATGACCCATGTGACTCCCCGAGACCGACGCTCCAGAAGACTTCCTGCTATTTCGAGTTTCGCTGTGTGATTTATTTTTGCTTGTTGCATTTCACCATAGCATCATCACATTGCATCGGCACTCCATGCCGTCATTGTTTTTATAACTTGCATACGCTCGTAGTTGTCGTTTCCCCCTGCCGTCGTTGACCGATCCGAGTCCAACCGGGTTTTCGATTCTCTCTTGCTCAAACCCTTTTACTAGCCCTCTCTCTCTTTTCTTGCAAGTTCTGTTTTCTTTAAGAAACAGAAAGAGAAATTCACACAGAGGGAGAGTAGTGGAGCATCCCAGCCAGGCCGGCCCGTTCCTCCCAGCCCACCAAGGCCCGGCTGCCCTCTCTCTAAAACCTAGTGAGGCTTCTTCCTCCCTCTCCTCGATCCCGATCTCCCTCGCGCCGCCACCCATAGGAATTGCAAGCGCTGCGCCCTCGTCCCGATCCCCTCCTGGCCATGCTCCTCGTCCGACCCCGCCGTCCACCCGTGTCGCGCCCTCAAGGACCTCTCCTCGCCGCTACCTCCCCGCCGCCCTGCAGCATCTCGTTAGACCGCGCCCTGCTATAGCTACTCTTCCTGCGCGCCGATGGGCCTCCCCGCCGCCAGCACCATCGCCTCCCTGCCTTGGCGCCGCCACGAAACTCCCAGCCGCTGGCCCGGCCGCTCCTCTGCTCCCGTTTTCCCTCTGCTGCTTTGCCAGTTCCTCTGCTCCATCATCTCCGCCCCGCGCCTCAACTCCGTGTCGTCCCCGTCGCCCTCCTTGCCTTGCTCCGGCCTCCTCTTATGCACGACCCAAGGGCGTGCTACATCCTGAGCTTGCGTTGGTTTTCCTCGAAGAGGAGAGGGTGATGCAGCAAGTGTAGCGTAAGTATTTCCCTCAGTTTTGAGAACCAAGGTATCAATCCAGTAGGAGGCTCCTCAAAAGTCCCACGCACCTACACGAACAAACTGAGAACTCGCAACCAACACAATAAAGGGGTTGTCAATCCCTTCACGGCCACTTGCGAAAGTGAGATCTAATAAAGATAGTATGATAAGATAAATATATTTTTGGTATTTTATGATATAGATGCAAAGAGTAAAGATGCAAATAAAGGTAGATTGAAAGCAAACATGATAAGAGATAGACCCGGGGCCATAGGTTTCACTAGTGGCTTCTCTCAAGATAGCATAAGTATTACGGTGGGTGAACAAATTAGTGTCAAGCAATTGATAGAAAAGCACATATTTATGAGATTATCTAGGCATGATCATGTATATAGGCATCACGTCCATAACAAGTAGACCGACTCCTGCCTGCATCTACTACTATTACTCCACACATCGACCGACTCCTGCCTACATCTAGAGTATTAAGTTCATAAGAACAGAGTAACGCATTAAGCAGGATGACATGATGTAGAGGGATAAACTCAAGCAATATGATGTAAACCCCATCTTGTTATCCTCGATGGCAACAATACAATACGTGCCTTGCAACCCTTTTTGTCACTGGGTAAGGACACCGCAAGATTGAACCCAAAGCTAAGCACTTCTCTCAACGCAAGAAAGATCAATCTAGTAGGCCAAACCAAACAGATAATTCGAAGAGACTTGCAAAGATAACTCAATCATACATAAAAGAATTCAGAGAAGACTCAAATATTATTCATAGATAAACTTGATCATAAACCCATAATTCATCGGATCTCGACAAACACATCGCAAAAAGAGTTTACATCGAATAGATCTCCACAAGAGAGGGGGAGAACATTGTATTGAGATCCAAAAAGAGAGAAGAAGCCATCTAGCTAATAACTATGGACCTGTAGGTCTGTGGTAAACTACTCACAACTCATCGGAGGGGCAAGGATGTTGATGTAGAAGCCCTCTGTGGTCGATTCCCCCTCTGGCAGAGTGCCGGCGAAGGCTCCAAGATGAGATCTCGTGGATACAGAAGGTTACGGCAGTGGAAATTGTGTTTTCGTGGTGCCCCTGGATGTTTTCGAGGTACGTAGGTATATATAGGAAGAATAAGTACGTCGGTAGCCGCCCGAGGGGCCCACAAGACAGGGGGCGCGCCCAACAGGGGGGGCGGCCCCCTATCTCATGGGGCCCTCGGAAGCTTCTTGACTTGCACTCCAAGCTCTCCGGATCAAGTTCGTTCCAAAAATCATGCTCTCGAAGGTTTCATTCCGTTTGGACTCCGTTTGATATTCCTTTTCTTTGAAATACTGAAATAGGCAAAAAAAACAGCAATATGGGCTGGGCCTCTGGTTAGTAGGTTAGTCCCAAAAATGATATAAATGTGTAAAATAGAGCCCATAAACATCCAAAAGGGGTAATATAATAGCATGGAACAATCAAAAATTATAGATACGTTGGAGACATATCAAGCATTCCCAAGCTTAATTCCTACTCGTCCTCGAGTAGGTAAATGATAAAAAAGAATTTTTTGATATGGAATGCTACCTAGCATAATTCATAATGTAATTTTCTTTATTGTGGCATGAATGTTCAGATCCAAATGAATACAAAATAAAAGTTCATATTGATAAAAGAAATAGTAACACTTCAAGCATACTAATCAAAGTAATCATGTCTTCTCAAAATAGCATGGCAAAAGAAAGTTCATCCCTACAAAATCATATAGTTAGTCTATGCTTCATTTTTGTCACACAAAGATGTTCCCAACTTCTATACCCCCGATGATGACAAGCCAAGCAATTGCTTCATACTTAAATAATCTCAAACTTTTTCAACCTTCACGCAATACATGAGCATGAGCCATGGATATAGCACTATGGGTGGAATGGAATATGATGATGGGGATTGTGTGGAGAAGACAAAAAAGAGAAAGTCTCACATTGACGAGGATAATCAATGGGCTATGGAGATGCTCATCAATTGATGTCAACATGAGGAGTAGGGATTGCCATGCAACGGATGCACTAGAGCTATAAATGAATGCTCAACAAAATAAAACTAGTGGGTGTGCATCCAACTTGCTTGCTCACGAAGACCTACGGCATTTGAGGAATCCCATCATAGGAATATACAAGCCAAGTTCTATAATGAAAAATTCCCACTAGTATGAAAAAGACAACTTATGAGACTCACTATATGAAAAACATGGTGCTACTTTGAAGCACAATATATGAGACTCACTACATGGAGAACAAGGTGCTACTTTGCAAGCACAAGTGTGGAAAAAAGAGATAGTAACATTGCCCTTTTTTATTTTATTTTTTTTATTTTTTTCTTTTTTTTCTTTTTTTTCTTTTGGGCCTTTCTTTTTTTCTTTTGGCCTTTCTTTTTTCCTTTTTTTCTGGGAATTGCTCTAATAATGATGATCATCACACTTCTATTGATTACAACATAAGAGTTACAACTCGAAACTAGAACAATATATGACTCTGTATGAATGCCTCCGGCGGTGTACCGGGATGGTGCAATGAATCAAGAGTGACATGTATGAAAGATAATGCATGGTGGCTTTGCCACAAATACGATGTCAACTACATGATCGTGCAATGGCAATATGACAAAACTGATGTATGTCATGAATATGATGATGGAAGTTGCATGGCAATATATCTCGGAATGGCTATGGAAATGCCATGATAGGTAGGTATGGTGGCTGTTTTGAGGAAGATATAAGGAGGTTTATGTGTGATAGAGCATATCGTATCACGGGGTTTGGATGCACCGGCGAAGTTTGCACCAACTCTCAAGGTGAGAAAGGGCAATGCACGGTACTAAAGAGGCTAGCAAAGGTGGAAAGGTAAAAGTGCGTATAGTCCATGGACTCAACATTAGTCAAAAGAACTCATATACTTATTGCAAAAATTTAGAAGTCATCAAAAACCAAGTACTACGCGCATGCTCCTAGGGGGATAGATTGGTAGGAAAAGACCATCACTCGTCCCCGACCGCCACTCATAAGGATGCACAAGCCAGGTACACTTCATGTTTCAAATTTGTTACACAACTTTAACCAAACGTGCATGCTATGGGACTTGCTAACTTAAACATAAGCATTCTTTAAATTCATAATCACCCAACTAGCATGACTTTAATATCACTACCTCCATATCTCAAAACAATTATCAAGCATCAAATTGATCATAGCATCCAATTCACTTTCTATGATAGTTTTTATTATACCCAACTTGGATGCCTACCATTCTAGGACCAATTTTAAGATCATAGCAAATACCATGCTGTTTTAAAAGACTCTCAAAATAATATAAGTGAAGCATGAGAGACTAGCAATTTCTTCAAAATTAAGACACCACCATTCTCTAAAAGATATAAGTGAAGCACTAGAACAAAAACTATCATGCTCAAAAGATATAAGTGAAGCACATAGCAAAATCTAATCAAATAGGATTCTCCCAAAAGGTGTGTACAGCAAGGATGATTGTGTTAAACTAAAAATCAAAGACTAATATAATACACGACGCTCCAAGCAAAACACATATCATGTGGCGAATAAAAATATAGCTCTAAGTAAAGTTACCAATGAACGAAGACGAAAGAGGGGATGCCTTCCCGGGGCATCCCCAAGCTTAGGTTTTTGGCTATTATTGAATATCTTGGGGTGCCATGGGCATCCCCAAGCTTAGGCTCTTGCCACTCCTTATTCCATAGTCCATAAAAGCTTTACCCAAAACTTGAAAACTTCACAACACAAAACTCAACAAGAAATCTTATAAGCTCCGTTAGTGAAAGAAAAGAAAACCACCACATAAGGTACTGCAATGAACTCATTCTTTATTTAATTTGATGTTAAAACTACTGTATTCCAACTTCTTTATGGTTCATAGACTGAATTAGTAGCCATAGATGCATTGAAATAAGCAAACAACACACGAAAAACAGAATCTGTCAAAAACCGAACAGTCTGTAGCAATCTGTAACTAACGCAAACTTCTGGAACTCTAAAAATCCTACCAAAATAGGAAGTCCTGTAAATTTTGCTTATTTAACAGAATCAAAAAGAATCAACACAAAATCACATTCCTGTGATTTAACAAAATTATATTCGTGCACGCAAAGTTTCTGTTTTTCAGCAGAATCAAATCAACTATCATCGTAGGTTATCCTATAGGTTCTACTTGGCAGAAACACTAATTAAAAGATAAAAACACATCTAAACAGAAGGTAGATGCAAGATTTATTACTAAACAGGAGCAAAAGCAAAAAACACAAAGAAAATTGGGTTGCCTCCCAACTAGCGCTATCGTTTAACGCCCTTGCTAGGCATAAGAAGCAAAGATAGATCTAACGAGTGCCATCTTTTTCACTAAATTCATAAGTAGCACGCATGATAGATTCATAAGGTAATTTGACTTTCTTTCTTGGAAAGTGCTCAATGCCTTTCTTTAAGGGAAATTGGAATCTAATGTTCCCTTCCTTCATATCAATAATCGCACCAATCATTCTAAGGAAAGGTCTACCAAGAATAATAGGGCAAGAAAGATTGCAATCTATATCAAGAACGATAAAATCTACGGGCACCAAATTTCTATTTGCAACAATAAGAACATCATTGATCCTTCCCATAGGCTTTTTAAAGGTGGAATCCGCAAGGTGCAAATTTAAAGAGCAATCATCAAGATCATGGAAACCTAGAATATCACATAAAGTTTTCGGAATCGTGAAACACTAGCACCCAAATCACACAAAGCAAAACACTCATAATCTTTAATTATAATCTTTATAGTAGGATCCCACTCATCATTAAGTTTTCTAGGTATAGAAACTTCCAAATTAAGTTTTTCACCATAAGATTGCATCAAGGCATCAACAATATGTTTGGTAAAAGCTTTATTTTGACTATAAGCATGAGGAGAATTAACAACGGATTGCAACAAGGAAATACAACCTTTTAAGGAGCAATTATCATAATCAAATTCCTTGAAATCCGAGATAGTGGGTTCAATATCATTAGAAGTTGAGGATTCTCCAATCTCTCTTTTACCAAATTTAGCATCAAGATCTAAAGACTCCAAATTTTTGGGATGCCTTCTAGGCAAAGTTGATTCATCATCAGTCCCATAATCATCAAAATTCATATTGCAAAACATAGATCTAATCGGAGACACATCAATAACTTTAAGATCCTCATCATTATTTTCATGCAATTTTTCTGGTTTAGCGGCCATCTTATTGACTAAGGTGGCTTGCTTGTCAGAAATTTTGGCTATAGCATTTTCAAGCCGGGTAATTTGAGCGTTAACACCATAGAATTCTTTATTCATATCATCAAGCTCTTTGTTCATAAACCCCAAAAAACTTTTTTGTTCCTTAAGCTCTTTTCTAAAGAAATTATTATTCTCAAATTGCAAATTCATAAAGCTTATAATATTTGATTCAATCTCATCCATCCTTCTGAGAAGGTGGTCAAGACCCTTAGACGCAGCCATAAGGTCAAACAAGCAAACAAGCACGCAAAAGAAGGCAAGCGGAAAAGAGGAGGAGGATATTGGGAAAGAGAGGGCGAATAAAACGGCAAGGGTGAAGTGGGGGAGAGGAAAACGAGAGGAAAATGGCAAATAATGTAAATGCGAGGGAGATGGGTTTGTGATGGGTACTTGGTATGTCTTGACTTGAGCGAAGACCTCCCCGGCAACGGCGCCAGAAATCCTTCTTGCTACGTCCTGAGCTTGCGTTGGTTTTCCTCGAAGAGGAGAGGGTGATGCAGCAAGTGTAGCGTAAGTATTTCCCTTAGTTTTGAGAACCAAGGTATCAATCCAGTAGGAGGCTCCTCAAAAGTCCCACGCACCTACACAAACAAACTGAGAACTCGCAACCAACGCAATGAAGGGGTTGTCAATCCCTTCACGGCCACTTGAGAAAGTGAGATCTAATAAAGATAGTATGATAAGATAAATATATTTTTGGTATTTTATGATATAGATGCAAAAAGTAAAGATGCAAATAAAGGTATATTGAAAGCAAATATGATAAGAGATAGACCCGGGGGCCATAGGTTTCACTAGTGGCTTCTCTCAAGATAGCATAAGTATTACTGTGGGTGAACAAATTACTGTCGAGCAATTGATAGAAAAGCGCATAGTTATGAGATTATCTAGGCATGATCATGTATATAGGCATCACGTCCATAACAAGTAGACCGACTCCTGCCTGCATCTACTACTATTACTCCACACATCAACCGACTCCTGCCTGCATCTAGAGTATTAAGTTCATAAGAACAGAGTAACGCATTAAGCAAGATGACATGATGTAGAGGGATAAACTCAAGAAATATGATGTAAACCCCATCTTGTTATCCCTGATGGCAACAATACAATACGTGCCTTGCAACCCTTTTTGTCACTGGGTAAGGACACCGCAAGATTGAACCCAAAGCTAAGCACTTCTCTCATGGCAAGAAAGATCAATCTAGTAGGCCAAACCAAACTGATAATTCGAAGAGACTTGCAAAGATAACTCAATCATACATAAAAGAATTCATAGAAGACTCAAATATTATTCATAGATAAACTTGATCATAAACCCACAATTCATCGGATCTCGACAAACACACCGCAAAAAGAGTTTACATCGAATAGATCTCCACAAGAGAGGGGGAGAACATTTTATTGAGATCCAAAAAGAGAGAAGAAGCCATCTAGCTAATAACTATGGACCCGTAGGTCTATGGTAAACTACTCACAACTCATCGGAGGGGCAAGGATGTTGATGTAGAAGCCCTCCGTAGTCGATTGCCCCTCCGGCAGAGTGCCGGTGAAGGCTCCAAGATGAGATCTCGCGGATACAGAAGGTTACGGCGGTGGAAATTGTGTTTCGTGGTGCCCCTGGATGTTTTCGGGGTACGTAGGTATATATAGGAAGAAGAAGTACGTCGGTGGCAGCCCGAGGGGCCCACGAGACAGGGGGCGCGCCCTACAGGGGGGGGGCGGCCCCCTATCTCGTGGGGCCATCGGAAGCTTCTTGACTTGCACTCCAAGCTCTCCGGATCACGTTCATTCCAAAAATCATGCTCCCGAAGGTTTCATTCCGTTTGGACTCTGTTTGACATTCCTTTTCTTCGAAATACTCAAATAGGCAAAAAAAAACAGCAATATGGGCTGGGCCTCCGCTTGTAGGTTAGTCCCAAAAATGATATAACTGTGTAAAATAAAGCCCATAAACATCCAAAAGGGGTAATATAATAGCATGGAACAATCAAAAATTATAGATACATTGGAGACGTATTAGGGCGCCCTGATACATCCATTTTGCATCATGCTTTTGTATCAATATTTATTGCATTATGGGCTGTTATTACACATTATATCTCAATACTTATGGCTATTCTCTATTATTTTACAAGGTTTATCATGAAGAGGGGGAATGCCGGCAGCTGGAATTCTGGCTGGAAAAGGAGCAAACATTGGAAACATATTCTGCACTGCTCCAAAAATCCTGTAACTCCATGAAACATGTTTTTGGAATTAATAAGAATTATTGAGCGAAAGAAATACATCAGGGGGCCCACACCCTGGCCAGGAGGGTGGGGGCGCCCCCCTGTCTCCTGGGCCCCTTGGTGGGCCCCCGGTGTCCATCTTCTTCTATATGAGAGCTTTTACCCTGGAAAAAATCGTGGACAAGCTTACTTGACGAAACTCCGCCGCCACGAGGCGAAACCTTGGCGGAACCAATCTAGGGCTCCGGCGGAGCTGTTCTATCAGGGACACTTCCCTCCGGGATGGGGAAATCATCACCAACGATCCTCTCATCGGGAGGGGTTCAATCTCCATCAACATCTTCACCAGTGCCATCTCCTCTCAAAACCCTAGTTCATCTTTTGTATCCAATCTTGTATCAAAACCACAAATTGGTACCTGTGGCTTGCTAGTAGTATTGATTACTCCTTGTAGTTGATGCTAATTGGTTTACTTGATGGAAGATCATATGTTCATATCCTTAATGCATATTATTACTCTTCTAATTATGAACATGAATATGCTTTGTGAGTAGTTATGTTTGTTCCTGAGGACATGGGTGAAGTCTTGCTATTAGTAGTCATGTGAATTTGGTATTCGTTCGATATTTTGATGAGATGTATGTTGTCTTTTCCTCTTGTGGTGTTATGTGAACGTCAACTACATGACACTTCACCATTATTTGGGCCTAGAGGAAGGATTGGGAAGTAATAAGTAGATGATGGGTTGCTAGAGTGACAGAAGCTTAAACCCTAGTTTATGCGTTGCTTCGTTATGGGCTGATTTGGATCCATATGTTTAATGTTGTGGTTAGGTTTACCTTAATACTTCTTTTGTAGTTGCGGATGCTTGCAATAGGGGTTAATCATAAGTGGGATGGTTGTCCAAGTAAGGGCACTACCCAAGCACCGGTCCACCCACATATCAAATTATCAAAGTACCAAACGTGAACGTGAATCATATGAACGTGATGAAAACTAGCTTGACGATAATTCCCATGTGTTCTTGGGAGCTCCTTTCTCATTGTTAGAAATTGTCCAGGCTTATCCTTTGCTACATAAAGGATTGGGCCACCTTGCTGCACTTTATTTACTTTATTTACTTGTTACTCGTTACTATTTATCTTACCTCAAAACTATCTATTACCTACAATTTCAGTGCTTGCAGAGAAAACCTTATTGAAAACCGCTTATCCTTTCCTTCTGCTCCTCGTTGGGTTCGACACTCTTACTTGTCGAAAGGACTACGATAGTTCCCCTACACTTGTGGGTCATCAAGACTCTTTTCTAGCGCCATTGCCGGGGAGTGTAGCGCTTTTGGTGAGTGGAACTAGGTAAGGAAACATTTATATAGTGTGCTGAAATTTTTTGTTACTTGTCACTATGGAAACTAATCCTTTGAGGGGCTTGTTCAGGGTATCTTCACCCCGACCAGAAGATCAAAGAGTTGCTCCTCAAACTACTGAACTTTATGAAAATATTTACTTTGAGATTCCTTTGGGTATGATAGAGAAACTGCTAGCTAATCCATTTGCAGGAGACGGAACATTGCATCCTGATTTACACCATATCTTTGTGGATGAAGTTTGTGGATTATTTAACCTTGCAGGTATTCCCGATGATGTTGTCAAAAGGAAGGTCTTCCCTTTATCTTTGAATGGAGATGCATTGACATGGTATAGGCTATGTGATGATATGAGATCTTGGAATTATAAGCGATTGAAGTTGGAATTTCACCAGAAGTTCTATCATATGCATCTTGTTCATCGTGATCGTAATTACATATATAATTTCTGGCCTCGCGAAGCAGAAAGCATCGCTCAAGCTTGGGGCAGGCTTAATTCAATGTTATATTCATGCCCTAATCATGAGCTCTCTCGGGAAATGATTATTCAATTTTTTTATGCTTGGCTTTCTCTCAATGATCGCAACCTGCTCGATACTTCCTGTGTTGGTTCTTATATGCTGAAGACTATTGATTTCAAATGGGACTTATTGGAAAGAATTAAACGCAACTCTGAAGATTGGGGTTCCGACGATGGTAAGGAGTCAGGTATGACACCTAAGTTCGATTGTGCTAAATCTTTTATGGATGCCGATGCTTTTCGTGGATTTAGCACTAAGTATGGACTTGACTCTGAGATAGTAGCTTCTTTCTGTGAATCTTTTGCTACTCACGTTGATCTCCCTAAAGAGAAGTGGTTTAAATATAATCCTCCTGTTGAAGTGAAAGTAGTTGCACCTATTACAGTTGAAGAAAAGACTATCGCCTATAGTGATCCTATTGTTCGTACTTATGTTGAGAAACCCCCATTTCCTGTTAGGATAAAGGATCATGCTAAAACTTCGACTGTTGTTCGTAAGAGTAATACTACAACTTATACACCTCCTGAGCAAATCAATGTTGAACCTAGTATTTCTATGGTTAAAGATCTCTTGGATGATGATTTAGATGGGCATGTTATTTATTTCTGTGATGAAACTGCTAATATTGCTAGACCAGATACTAAGATACATAGACCTGTCGTAGGCATGCCTGTTATTTCTGTTAAAATAGGAGATAATTGTTATCATGGTTTATGTGATATGGGTGCTAGTGCTAGTGCAATACCTTATACCTTATATCAAGAAATTATGCACGACATTGCACCCGTTGAATTAGAAGACATTGATGTTACTATTAAGCTTGCTAATAGGGACACCATTAAACTAATTGGGATAGTTAGAGATGTTGAAGTCTTGTGTGGGAAGGTTAAATATCCTGCTGATTTTCTTGTTCTTGGTTCCCCACAAGATGATTTTTGTCCCATTATTTTTGGTAGACCCTTCTTGAATACAGCTAGTGCTAGGATTGATTATGAAAAGGATATTGTCACCGTTGGCTTAGATGGTATGTCTCATGAGTTTAATTTTGCTAAGTTTCATAGACAACCTCGTGATAGGGAACCACCTAGTAAGGATGAGATTATTGGTCTTGCTTCCATTGCTGTGCCTCCTACTGATCCGTTAGAACAATATTTGCTTGACCATGAAAATGATATGTTTATGAAGGAAAGAAGGGAAATAGATGAAGTGTTCCTTAAACAGGAACCTGTGCTGAAACATAACCTTCCCGTTGAAATTCTTGGGGATCCCCCTCCACCCAAGGGTGATCCCATGTTTGAACTCAAACCATTACCTGAGAATCTTAAGTTTGCTTATCTTGATGAAAAGAAAATATATCATGTTATTATTAGTGCTAACCTTTTAGAGCAAGAAGAAGAAAGATTATTGAAAACTCTGAAGAAGCACCGAGCTGCTATTGGATATACTCTGGATGATCTTAAGGGCGTTAGTCCCACGTTATGCCAACACAAAATTAATTTGGAGGACGATGTCAAACCAGTTAGAGATCCTCAATGACGATTGAATCCCAAGATGAAAGAAGTGGTAAGAAAGGAGATACTAAAGCTCCTTGAGGCGGGTATAATTTATCCTGTTGCTGATAGTGATTGGGTAAGCCCTCTCTATTGTGTTCCTAAAAAGGGAGGTATTACCGTTGTTCCTAATGATAAAGATGAATTGATCCCGCAAAGAATTATTACAGGTTATAGGATGGTAATTGATTTCTATAAATTAAATAAGGCTACTATGAAAGATCATTACCCTTTACCTTTTATTGATCAAATGCTAGAAAGACTATCCAAACACACACATTTCTGCTTTCTAGATGGTTATTCTGGTTTCTCTCAAATACCTGTGTTAGCGAAGGATCAATCTAAAACCACTTTTACTTGCCCTTTTGGTACTTTTGCTTATAGACGTATGCCTTTTGGTTTATGTAATGCACCTGCTACCTTTCAAAGATGCATGATGGCTATATTCTCTGATTTTTTGTGAAAAGATTTGTGAGGTATTCATGGATGACTTCTCCGTTTATGGATCCTCTTTTGATGATTGTTTGAGCAACCTTGATCGAGTTTTGCAGAGATGCGAAGACACTAGTCTCGTCCTGAATTGGGAAAAGTGTCACTTTATGGTTAATGAAGGCATTGTCTTGGGGCATAAGATTTCTAAGAGAGGGATTGAAGTTGATAAAGCTAAAGTTGATGCTATTGAAAAGATGCCATGTCCCAAGGACATAAAAGGTATATGAAGTTTCCTTGGTCATGCCGGTTTTTATAGGAGGTTCATTAAGGACTTTTCTAAAATCTCTAGGCCTCTGACTAATTAATTGCCAAAAGATATTCCTTTTGTCTTTGATGATGATTGCGTAGAAGCATTTGAAATACTTAAGAAAGCTTTGATCACTACACCTATTGTTCAGCCACCTGATTGGAATTTACCTTTTGAAATTATGTGTGATGCTAGTGATTATCCCGTAGGTGCTGTTCTATGGCAAAGAGTTGATAAGAATTTGAATGTTATCCAATATGCTAGTAAGACTCTTGATACTGCCCAGAGAAATTATGCTACTACTGAAAAAGAGTTCTTAGCAGTTGTGTTTGCATGTGATAAGTTTAGACATTATATTGTTGATTCCAAAGTTACTATTCACACTGATCATGCTGCTATTAAATATCTTATGGAAAAGAAAGATGCTAAGCCTAGGCTCATTAGATGGGTTCTCCTGCTCCAAGAATTTTATTTACATATTATTGATAGAAAGGGAGCTGAGAACCCCGTTGCAGACAACTTGTCTAGATTAGAGAATGTTCTTGATGACCCACTGCCTATTGATGATAGCTTTCCTGATGAACAATTAACGGTCATTAATGCTTCTCATACTCCTCCTTGGTATGCTGATTATGCTAATTACATTGTTGCTAAATTTATACCTCCTAGTTTCACATACCAGCAAAAGAAAAAGTTCTTTTATGATTTAAGACATTACTTTTGGGATGATCCACACCTTTATAAAGAAGGAGTAGATGGTGTTATTAGATGTTGTGTGTCTGAGCATGAACAGGACCAGATCCTACGCAAGTGTCACTCTGAATCTTATGGAGGACACCACGCTGGAGATAGAACTGCACACAAGGTACTACAATCTGGTTTTTATTGGCCTACTCTCTTCAAAGATGCTCGTAAGTTTGTCTTATCTTGTGATAAATGTCAAAGAGTAGGTAACATTAGTAGACATCAAGAAATTCCTATGAATTATTCTCTTGTTATTGAACCATTTGATGTTTGGGGATTTGATTATATGGGACCTTTTCCTGCCTCTAATGGTTATACACACATTTTAGTTGTTGTTCATTACATTACTAAGTGGGTAGAAGCTATTCCAACTAGTAGTGTTGATCATAACACTTGTATTAAAATGCTTAAAGTAGTTATTTTTCCGAGGTTTGGAGTCCCTAGATATCTTATGACTAATGGTGGTTCACATTTTATTCATGGTGCTTTCCATAAGACGCTTGCTAAGTATGATGTCAATCATAGAATCGCATCTCCTTATCACCCGCAGTCTAGTGGTCAAGTAGAGTTGAGCAACAGAGAGCTCAAGTTAATTTTGCAAAAGACTGTGAATAGATATAGAAAGAATTGGTCCAAAAAACTTGATGATGCATTATGGGCCTATAGAACTGCATACAAAAATCCTATGGGTATTTCTCCATATAAGATGGTTTATCGAAAAGCGTGTCATTTACCTCTTGAATTGGAACATAAAGCATATTGGGCTATTAAAGAGCTCAACTATGACTTCAAACTTGCCGGTGAGAAGAGGTTGTTTGACATTAGCTCAATTGATGAATGGAGAACCCAAGCTTATGAGAATGCCCAGCTATTCAAAGAAAAAGTCAAACGCTGGCATGATAAAAAGATACAAAAGCGTGAGTTTAACATAGGAGATTATGTGTTATTATTCAACTCTCGTTTAAGATTTTTTGCAGGAAAACTTCTCTCTAAATGGGAAGGTACCTACGTTATCGAGGAGGTCTATCGTTCTGGTGACATAAAAATCAACAACTTCGAAGGCACAAGTCTGAGGGTGGTAAACGGTCAAAGAATTAAACATTATATTTCAGGTAATCCTATCAATGTTGAAACTAATATTATTGAAACCGTAACCCGGGAGGAATACATAAGGGACACTTTCCAGAACGTTGCAGACTCTGAAAAAGGAATAGGTATGTGGTACGGTAAGTAAACCGACTCCAAAACAACTCCAATGGCAATTTTTATCAGTTTTGGAATATTTAAGAATTTTAGGAAGAAAGAAGTAGTCCGAAAGGGACACGAGGCCCCCACGAGAGTGGAGGGCACACCCACCCTTACTGGGCGCGCCCCCTATTTTGTGGGCACCTCGTATGCCTCCCGGATTCTGTTTTCTTGCACGTTACGTATTTTGGTTAGTAAAAATTCATTATATATACTCCCGGAGGTTTTGACCACCGTATCACACAAATATCCTTTGTTTTCATTTCGAGCTGTTTCTGTTTTAGATCTAGAGCATCATGTCGTCTCCAAGCGCTCCCAAGGACAAGTTTTTCGAGAGGGTTATCAACCCTTATCTCACGGAGGTGCTGCAACACCCTCAAACCATTGAGATGCGTGAGGGGGTGCTGCAAATTCACGATGTGGAGGGACCAAGCCGTACCAGAAGCATGGAGACAAAGCACGAAGCCGTGGAGCAGCAAGTTTTCAAGTGCCAAGGGATGGTGGAGCGTGGACTCAACGCCAACCTGATGATGATCACGGATTTCACCAACAACCACAAGTTGGATGCCAAAGTCATTGGGGAGACCATCTTCAAGATTTAAGAGAAAATCGAGCACCTCCAAGCCCAGATCTATGACCTGCAAAACCAGAACTGTGAGTATGAATATAGATTCAAGAGGATGAGTTTGGCTGCAGATTTAAGGATCCCGGAGACTCGATCATCCTTCTATGATGGAGAGCCTATCCCTTGGAAGACGGACGACAAGCCTACATCATCAACAACTCCTACTTCACCACCTCCGAGGACATAATCACATGGGTATGGGCACTCCCCTTGGCAACTGCCAAGCTTGGGGGAGGTGCCCCGATATCGTATCACCATCACACTCCTATCTTTACCGTTTTATTTAGTTCGATCCTTTTAGTAGTATCTTGATCTAGTAGACTGAAGTTTTGATATCAAGTAGTTTTGAGTTTTGCTTTGTGATCTCTTTTTGTAATCGAGTCCGTGAGCTATCTATAATAAAGATTAGTGTTGAGTCAAGGTCTTTGCTATGTTGCTATGATCTTGAGGAAGTAGAAAGAATAAAAGAGTTCATATTGATCTTATGGATAGTGATGACTTCACATATAGAAAGTATGAGGCATAAAAGTTGTTGAGGATTGATAAATGTAGTTTTGGTCATCATTGCAATTAATAGGAAGTGATAAGGAAAGAAGGGCTCACATACAAATATATTATCCTGGACACCTTTTATGATTGGGAGCACTCATTAAGTATGACATTCTAAAAGAGTTGATGTTGGACAAGGAAGACAACGTAATGGTTTATGTTTTCTCACATTTCAGTTAAAGTATATTGTCATTGACCTTCCAAACATGTTGAGCTTGCCTTTCCCCCTCATGCTAGCCAAATTCCTTGCACCAAGTAGAGATACTACTTGTGCTTCCAATTATCCTTAAACCCAGTTTTGCCATGAGAGTCCATCATACCTACCTATGGATTGAGTAAGATCCTTCAAGTAAGTTATCATGTTGCAAGCAATAAAAATTGCTATCTAAATATGTATGACTTATTAGTGCAGAGAAAATAAGCTTTGTACGGTCTTGTTGTGGAAGCAATAAAAGCGACGAACTGCATAATAAAGGTCCACATACAAGGGGCAATATAAAGTGATGTTCTTTTGCATTAAAATTTTGTACATCCAACCCTAAACGCACATGACAACCTCTGCTTCCCTCTGCGAAGGGCCTATCTTTTACTTTATGTTTTTACTTTATGCTTGAGTCAAGGTGATCCTCACCCTTCCCTTTTTCATTTTATCCTTTGGCAAGCTCCTCGTGTTTGAAAGATCATGATATATATATCCAATTGGATGTAAGTTAGCATGGACTATTATTGTTGACATCACCTAAAGGTGAATACGTTGGGAGGCAACACAATAAGCCCCTATCTTTCTCAGTGTCCGGCTGAAACTCCATAACCACAAGTATTGCGTGAGTGTTAGCAATTATAGAAGACTACAAGATAGTTGAGAATGTGGACTTGCTGAAAAGCTCTATTGTTGACTCTTTCTGATGTTATGATAAATTGCAATTGCTTCAATGACTGGTATTATAGCTTGTTAGTTCTCAATGAAGTTTTTGAACCATACTTGACATTGTGAATTGATTGTTACTTGAGCATAAGAAATCATATGATAAAATCTATATATGTTGTTGTTATAGAATGATCATGATGCCCTCATGTCGGTATTTTATTTTTATCGACACCTCTATCTCTAAACATGTGGACATATTTTTCGATATCGGCTTCCGCTTGAGGACAAGCGAGGTCTAAGCTTGGGGGAGTTGATACGTCCATTCTGCATCATGCTTTTATATCAATATTTATTGCATTATGGGCTGCTATTACACATTATATCTCAATACTTCTGGCTATTCTCTCTTATTTTACAAGGTTTATAATAAAGAGAGGGAATGCCGGCAGCTGGAATTCTGGCTAGAAAAGGAGAAAACATTGGAAACCTATTCTACACTGCTCCAAAAATCCTGAAACTCCACGAAACATGATTTTGGAATTAATAAGAATTATTGAGCGAAAGAAATACATCAGGGGGCCCACACCCTGGCCAGGAGGGTGGAGGCGCGCACCCCCTACTGGCGCGCCCCCTATCTCCTTGGCCCCTGGTGGGCCCCCGGTGTCCATCTTCTGCTATATGAGAGCTTTTACCTTCGAAAAAATCATGGGCAAGCTTACAGGACGAAACTCCGCCGCCACGAGGCGGAACCTTGGCGGAACCAATCTAGGGCTCCGGCGGAGCTGTTCTGCCGGGGGCACTTCCCTCCGGGAGGGGGAAATCATCACCAATGTGATCACCAACAATCCTCTCATTGGGAGGGGGTCAATCTCCATCAACATCTTCACCAGCACCATCTCCTCTCAAAACCCTAGTTCATCTCTTGTATCCAATCTTGTATCAAAACCACAAATTGGTACCTGTGGGTTGCTAGTAGTGTTGATTAATCCTTGTAGTTGATGCTAATTGGTTTACTTGGTGGAAGATCATATGTTCAGATCCTTAATGCATATTATTACTCCTCTGATTATGAACATGAATATGCTTTATGAGTAGTTACGTTTGTTCCTGAGGGCATGGGTGAAGTCTTGCTATTAGTAGTCATGTGAATTTGGTATTCGTTCGATATTTTGATGAGATGTATGTTGTCTTTTCCCCTAGTGGTGTTATGTGAACGTCGACTACATGAAACTTCACCATTATTTGGGCCTACAGTAAGGCATTGGGAAGTAATATGTAGATGATGGGTTGCTAGAGTGACAGAAGCTTAAACCCTAGTTTATGTGTTGCTTTGTTAGGGGCTAATTTGGATCCATATGTTTAATGATGTGTTTAGGTTTACCTTAATACTTCTTTTGTAGTTGCGGATGCTTGCAATAGGGGTTAATCATAAGTGGGATGCTTTTCCAAGTAAGGGCAGTACCCAAGCACCGGTCCACCCACATATCAAATTATCAAAGTAGCAGACGTGAATCATATAAACGCGATGAAAACTAGCTTGACAATAATTCCCATGTGTCCTCGGGAGCTCCTTTCTCATTATTAGAAATTGTTCAGGCTTATCCTTTGATACATAAAGGATTGGGCCACCTTGCTGCACTTTATTTAGTTTATTTACTTGTTACTCGTTACTATTTATCTTATCACAAAACTGTCTGTTACCTACAATTTCAGTGCTTGCAGAGAAAACCTTACTGAAAAACGCTTATCATTTCCTTCTGCTCCTCGTTGGGTCTGACACTCTTACTTATCGAAAGGACTACCATAGATCCCCTACATTTGTGGGTCATCACGCCCCTGCTCCTCGTGCTAGCGCACCCGACGGCGACCTCCACCATGGCCCTGTTCGCGTGGAGCCCAGCTCCACCACCACTAGTGCCCGGTAGCACCTCCGTTGTCGGCGACTCGTGCTGTTGCTCGCCTTGCTCCTCGTGCCCTGCTCTTGCCTCCGCTATGACATGAGCCTCGACGCTCTGTTGTTTTCTTGCACGCCCATGGCGTCCTTGACGCTTGAGCCTTGCCATGCTTGTTGCTGTCGTTACCACCCCCGCGTCCCGCTGACTCTCTGCATCCGCGGGGAAGCCCCTGCCCGAGCTCCGAGTCCACTGCATTATGCTCGAGGTTCGGCTAGATCACGGCCGGATATGGTCCCTTCTCATCTCCTGCCTCGGACCCAGCCTGCCATGCACAACCTCTATTCGCTTGGGATCCATGCGCCACCGAACCGAGCCTCGTCCTCGAGATGTTGTCATGACACCTCCCCGAACAGGAGCAATTTTGGGTCGCCATTTACCCCTTTCGATTCGTTAAGACCCTCATGTACGAATACACCCGGTGATGCGTCAAGTAGCTCTACCAATGAACCGAACATCTACAAAACGTGTACCACTACCGTCGCCCCGAAGATGTTGGCTTCATCAAGTACCTCTCTGAAACAAACGTGTACAACTATTTCCACTACGACCTGTGAACGACTACTTCCCTCGACAATTTTGAACCGCCCCAAAAAGCATGCTTCGAAGGTATAACGCCGAGACGACCTTCCGAGAATGAATGGATGTGTTGTATGAGATGCTCGTGTTTGCACCATGTCCGAGTTGTTCCTTGCGCGTTCCTCATTGCGTTGCTGTCGACACGTGGGAACCCGGTAACCGGGATCACCCCATCATCCTTGCATGACACGCTTCCGACCACTTCTTTTGCACCCGTATCTCAACGAGTAACCGGAACGGATATGTTGTTGTGGCATCATTTTCGGATTCCTTGTCGTGGCACCCTCTCTTTCCACCACGGTGGCAAATGCTTCATCATGTTAACATTTTCATAAAATTGCATAAAAGTTGAATATGTCATCCGCATCATGATAACAACATTTAAAATGGTTAAAATTGATGTTTGCATACTTTTGCTTAGATGACATGTTAAAATGGTTTAATTCATAATTAAATAACCGTCACTCCGAATTAAATAAACTTTATATGAATATGGGAATTTTCCGGAATTGTTGTTTGTTGTTTTCGGCCTCATTTAAGATTGCCTAGATAGGTAGTTTAATTATGCTTCGCTTCTTGCCATGTTAACCAACATTTAATATTGTTGAGTACTTAAACGAAAGAGAACTAAATAATTCGAATGTGGTGTTTCATCAATATGCAACTCGTTGCATATTGAGCTCCACTTAATTTGTAGTATTATGTGTTGCACTTTGCTATGCCATGTATATTTAAACCGGACATGCATCATACTTGATTGTACATCATGCCATGTTTATGTTATGGTTGTTTACCATGTTGTTTGCTTCTTTCTGATTGTGCTTCTTCTCGATAGTTCTGGTTATGTTGCGATTGTGAGGAATCTCTTGACTATGCTTGCTCGTCTACTTCATGGACCGCGTTCTTCTTCATAGCGGGATTTCAGGCAAGATGACCGTCACCTTGGATCCCATTACTATCTTTGCTATGCTAGTTGTCTTGATGCTATCGCTATGTCGCGCTTCCTACCACTTGTTTATCAAGCCTCCCTCTATGCCATGAAATAGCCTCTAACCTTTTCCACCATCCCAGCAAACCGTTGTTTGGCTATGTTAGTGCTTTGCTCAGCCCTTCCTATAGCATTGCTAGTTGCGGGTGCAGTTGCAGGTTGTTCCATGTTGTGACATGGATATCATGGGATACCACAATATCTCTTATTTAGTCAATGCACATATATACTTGGTAAAGGGTGGAAGGCTCGGCCTTATGCCTGGTGTTTTGTTCCACTCTAGTCGCCCTAGTTTCTGTCATACCGGTGTTATGTTCCTTGATTTTGCATCCCTAACATGATGATGGTTTATGGGCCCCTCTTGACACTCGCTTTGGATAAAACTCTTCCAGCAAGGCCCAACATTGGTTTTAACATTTGCCATCATAATAATATTGAATTAATTAATCATTCTGCATAGGGGGTCGCTTCCCTGGGTTCTAATTCCACATAAACAGGGGGCCAGTGCTGATGGTGTTGGTCCCAAACAGGCAGACTGCGGGGCCACCCTAGGGCAACACGAGGATCTGGTTTTACTCGTAGGCTGACCTCTCCGGACGTGGCCTGAGACAAGATATGCGCGACAACTATCCGGGTGTTGGCACGCCGGGAGGTCTTGCTGGATTAGTTTTACCATTGTCGAAATGTCTTGTGCACCGGGATCCCGAGTCTGATCGGATGTCTCGCCATGGAGGATTCTCTCCATGGATCATGAGCTTGTGACGGACTATGTTGGGACACCCCTGGAGGGTTCAAACTTTCGATGGTCGTGCCCGCGGTTATGTGGCAGATGGGAATTTTTAATATCCGGTTGTAGAGAATTTGACACCAGATTCGAATTAACATACATCAACTGCGTGTGTAACCGTGATGGTTCCTTTTCGGGTGAGTTCGACAAGAGAACACGGTGGGGTTATGTTTGAACGTAAGTAGTTCATGATCATTTCTTGATCATTACTAGTTTGCAACCGTTTGCGTAGTTTCTCATCTTACACTTGTACTCGTAAGTTAGCCACCAGACAATGCTTAGTCGCTTGCTGCAACCTCACCACTTATCCTTTTCATACCCATTAAGCTTTGCTAGTCTTGATACCCATGGTAATGGGATTGCTGTGTCCTCGTGGCTCTCAGTTTACTACAACAACAGTTGCAGGTATAGGTAATGCGATGATCTAACGCAAGTGCGATGCTTGCTTGTTTGGAGTTCTCCTTCTGCTGCTTCTTCGATCAGGGGATTTTGGTTCTAGGTCGGGAGCCTAGGATTAGCAGGGTGGATGTCATTCTTCTTTGTCGTTTGATTTCATCCATTGTTGGATCCTGCTCTTCTACATGATGAATGCTATGTATTGATGTATTGTTGTATGAATGTTGTATCTTGTGGCGAGGGTAAGCCTTTATCTCATATTCCCATCCATTCCGTACATGGTATGTTGTAATGATATCCACCTTGCTATGCGCTCGAAATGCGATTGTGCCCCAATCATTAATTCAGCACGTGATTGGGACAGAATCGCATCTTGGGTGCTACAAGTTGGTATCGGAGCCTTACCGACCTTAGGAGCCCCCTTGATTGATCGAACCGCTGCCGTTGTTGAGTCTAGAAAAAAACTATTCTGAGTCTAGTTATATCGGAGAGTAGGATTTCTTTTTACTCCTCATCCCCTCATCGCTCTGGTGAGGACTCGTGACGTACATGTTTTGACTTCACTCTCCTCTTTTTCACTAAAAAAATTTTAGGCTCATGCGGGTATTATGGAATCGTTGCGATATCGATGTGACGGGGATTCTGTCTTGGTGCCTCCTGACATTTAGGGGTTGTGGCAGTTTCCCGGGGAGTTGAGCTCCAAGGTGTTTCCGTCACAGTGTTTATCATTTCTGTTCCAGATACCAGAGGATGCCTACATCAAAAACGCTTCTATACTCTTTGTGGTGAGAGTAGTTTGACGACACCAAGTACTGGGGAGAACAATCAGACGTATTGCCACTTCTAGTATATCGGATGTTTTCGAAGGTCTAAGGTACACGATTTTCAAGGTTTTCTTGGTTATGTGTTGACGGATGGATGTAGTTGGAGTGTAGGATTTGTTAGTTGTGTGAGATATTTGTGCCTCCATGTATCCCCAACACCAGCTTGCATAACCAGAAAGTTTCGGGAGTTCATAGGTGGGAATTCAAGTACTTACCTGGGATATCTTTCCAACAGATGTATGATTTGAGGTTGGGGTCCAACGTCTAGCGGTTTTCTTTTCAGGGTCGATTTAGAGTGGTCGCGAGGCATCTTAAAGAATCATTGGCTATGCTGATTCGGGGATGTCTCGTTTGTCATTCATGATGTCCGCTGTACATCGTGCCCGTGGAGCCTCATTGCGAACACTTTGGGCGGAATCTCCACCATATGTTTACTTCCGGCTTATTCCGCAGGCCAAATCCTTTGTTTTGTTTTGAGTTGTGGTATTCGAGTTGCTTCGATGTCAAGTGTTGATCCATACCTTTCCTAAGCGGTGTTCTCATATTCTATGGGAGTGCTAATCTTTCTTGATCATCAAGATTGCCATGTCAATTCTTTACCAACCGGTGTGCTTCTCTTCAAGTTAATCACATCTTTTCAATATTTTCTATATCAATTCACATTTATTCGCAATGGCATTCTTTTCATTCGTCCCAAGTTGCCTTTGTTTTTCCCACCATCCCACCCTTTACTTCAAGGACTCAGATATCTTACTCAAGTATCCATTTTATTGATGTGAAGACTCTTCGTTCTTTTCCTTTAGTATTTTTATCCGGTGATTCTCATTAAGAAGCCAAGGAAGCTTCAATTTTATCATTCTTTATTTTTTCCTTCTTCGGTGAACTAAATGTAATCTTTAGGTGTTGATCATATCACTTTCATCCTTTCATATCCTTTCTCACGCCGGTGTACGTCTTAATCATTCACTTCTCGCTATTCATTCGTTCTAGAGTGTAGAAGATATCTTAGAAGATTCATGTTTCCATTCTTAATCCATTCAAGCTATTCCGTGGTTGTTACCTCATTCAAGCCATATAATTCAACCGGTGCAATCTCTCCTTAAAAATTGCTCAATGGTGTTTCTCTTAGTGGGCCCTAACCCACAGGTCTTTTCCCAGGATCTTACCTGACACTTCTAATTTTTTGGAGTTATTCTCAAATTCTTTTCACAGTTTGATGTAAGAATGAATTATCATCTATCATATTCCTTATGCAAGATTGCTTTCAAAACATTTTCATCTTTGGTTCAACCTTTCCTCTTTTCATTATTCCGGAGTATCTCAACAATTTTGGTGGTGTTCCTCATCGTCTTCTCAGTGTTGAAGACCGAAGAAAGAGTTTCTCTTAAATCTTGTCCATTCTCTTGAAGACTCATGGTTCTAACTTCATGCCATCCTCATAATTGTTTTCGATGGTGAGAATTCTTTTCTTATCCATCTGAGGCACTTCAGAGCTATTTTCATTTTGATTCTCCGAAGGCCATCATTTTATTCTTCATACTCAACGTTTAGCTCTCGTTCCCAATTCTTCCGGTGCATCATTAAAGTATTATCTACTCTGCTCGTGATCTCTTCATTCTCTTGCATCTAGATTTTGCCAAGTATCTTTGTTGTTTTCTAATTCTTCCCGGTGATTCGTCCCTTTGCTACGTCCATTTTCAATTCCTGCCGGTGGTTCGCTGACGACCTTATTTAAGATTGTGCGAGATCTCTCTTTAATCCTTTTCAATGAGAATAAGTAGTATGCCAAATCTGTTGCTTGTCATCAGTTTAAGTTGATGAAGGATAAACATACAATAAATATTATTCTTGTTTCCTCAAGGTGATTCAATTCTTTCCGGAGTTCATTCGTGGTATCAATTCTCATTTCAAGTTCCTCACCTTTCTTTTCCGGAGTTGTTTTCTTGGATGTCTCATCACGAAGCTCCATCTAAATAATTGCAAGGCTTCACCTTGTGCTTTCAACTTCTCTTTTCTTTCTATAATTCTCTTTTTATGGGAGTTCTTCATGGAGGCTATACATGGTGGTTCATCAAGGATTAATTCATTCTTCAAGTGTTCAACAACATTTTCTTGGAGGAGTTCAAGTATTCTTCTTCTTGCATTTTGAAGTGCAATTCTTTCTACCTTATCTTTTGAGGTGGTACTATGTCGTTCTTAACAATTTCCCTTCATGTTTCATGATTCACAAGTTCTGGGGAATGAGATATTGTAAAACTATCATTTTCTCTTTGATCATGAATTGTTTCAACCCATAACAATTTCTTCGTTGCAGTATCTTGGTATAGATTTCACCTAAAGCCTTACCTAAGGAGTGTTTCCATTGTGGTGAGTGTCCATGATCCAAGTCTCCTCCTATTCTCGCGGTGAAAGAAGTTTTCATCTCTTCGTTGCTCTCAAGCAAGCAATTGATTTTGGTAGTGGCAGAATTTTACCTCAAGTTTTGAGATGTTTCCATAAGCCCGCAATAAGCTTTTGCTTTTCGTTGTTGATTTTCCAACAACTCCGTTCAATCCTTCTCTGCAAGGATGCTTTCCAAGTTCATTTGTGGCAGAAGTTGTCATTTTCTTCTCCGTCCCTTTATCCCAGCAATCTAGCTTCTATTCTTTCGTTCCGGAGGCATTGTGATGTTGCTGTCTTCACCCATCACCTTGTTTTGTGAAGATCATGTTATTTTCTTGCTTATTCATTTAACCAAAGTGTTGTGTTCTCATTAAAGTTCTTACATCTTATCAAGTCATGCCTCTCTTTTCAACCGGAGTGCTGCCCGAATTCTTTATTCTTATTCCTTGTCCAGCTAATTTTAACCGGAGTGGCTTAAAAATCTATTTGTCCCCTAAGCTCTTAGTTGTCATCATATTCCTTGTTCCTCTAGTCGAACGAACTATTTGCAATCTTGTTTGTCTCTGTTGTATTCTTCCTTTCAAGTTTTTGCAATCTCTAAGGTTCTATGGTTTCACTCGTTTGTCGAAGAAGCAACTTTGTTTTACCTCTTCCTTTTTTGCTTCTCTCGGGTGCCATCCCTAGAATCTCAGGTCGAGATCCTCTGTTAGTGTGGGAGAGTTGTGACACCCCGAGACCGACGCTCCAGAAGACTTCCAGCTATTCCGAGTTTCGCCGTGTGATTTATTTTTGCTTGTTGCATTTCATCATCGCATCATCGTATTGCATCGGCACTGCGTGCCGTCATTGTTTTTAAAACTTGCACCCGCTCGTAGTTGTCGATTCCCCCTGCCTTCGTTGATCGATCCGAGTCAAACCTGGTTTTCAATTCTCTCTTGCTCAAACCCTTTTCCTAACCCTCTCTCTCTTTTCTTGCAAGTTCTGTTTTCTTTAAGAAACAGAAAGGGAAATTCAGAGAGAGGGAGAGTAGTGCAGCAGCCCAGCCAGGCCGGCCCGTTCCTCCCAGCCCACCAAGGCCAGGCTGCCCTCTCTCTAAAACCTAGCGAGCCTTCTGCCTCCCTCTCCTCGATCCCCATCTCCCTCACGCCGCCACCCACAGGAAACGCACGCGCTGCGCCCTCGTCCCGATCCCCTCCTGGGCGTGCTCCTGTCTGACCCGGCCGTCCACCCGCGTCACGCACTCAAGCGCCTCGCCTCGCCGCTACCTCCCCGCCGCCCCAGAGCATCTCGTCAGAATGCGCCCTACTGCAGCTGCTCTTCCCACGCGCCGCCGGACCTCCCCGTGGCCAGCACCATTGCCTCAGGCCATGGCGCCGCCACGTAGCTCCCTGCCGCTGGCCCGGACGCTCCTCTGCTCCCGTTTTCCCTATGCTGCTTCGCCGGTTCCTTTGCTCCATCATCTCCGCCCCGCGCCTCAACTCTGTGACGTCCCCATCGCCCTCCTTGCCTTGCTCCGGCCTCCTCTTCTGCACGACCCAAGGGCGCCCCTGCTCCTCGTGCTTGCGCGCCCGATGGCGACCTCCACCACGGCCCTGTTCGCGTGGAGCCCTGCTCCACCACCACTAGTGCCCGGCAGCACCTCCGTTGTGCTGCTTCTCGCCTTGCTCCTCGTGCCCCGCTCTCGCCTCCGCTATGACATGAGCCTCGACGCTCTTTTTTTTGCTGCACGCCCATGGCGTCCTTGACGCTCGAGCCTTGTCATGCTTGCTGCTGTCATTACCACCCCCACGTGCGCGAGCTCCGAGTCCGCTGCTTTCTGCTCGAGGTCCGGCTAGATCACGGCCCGATCTGGTCCATTCTCATCTCCTACCTCGGACCCAGCCGCCACCGACCCGAGCCTTGTCCTCGTGCTGTTGTCATGATACCTCCCCGAACGGGAGCAATTTTGGGTCGCCAAGTACCCCTTTGGATTCGTCAAGACCCTCATGTATGAGGGCGTCTTTGAATCATAGGATTCTCAAAACACGGGAATAGAAAAAATGTAGGAATAGAGTGTCATGTCCTCTTGTATCCTACAGGATTTAGGGAAGTGTTTGGTAGCATAGGAAAAGCAAAGGAATTCTACAAAGAAGTTTGAGTGGATGGAAAGTTTTCTCCAAAATGTAGTAGAAATGATTTCTATGGAAAAAATCATAAGGATACCAATCCTACAAATCAAACGAACATCACAGGAAAAAATCCTAAGGATCCAAATCCTATAAAAATCCTATGAAATTCCTTTGTATCAAAGGACCCCTGACTACACCCGGTGATGCGTCAAGTACCTCTACAGATGACCCAAACCTCTACAAAACGTGTACCACTACCGTCGCCCGGAAGACGTTGGATTCGTCAAGTACCTCTCCGAAACAAACGTGTACAACTACTTCCACTACGACCCATGAACGACTACTTCCCTCGACGATTTTGAACCACCCCAAAACGCACGCTTCAAAGGTATAATGCCGAGACGACCTTCCAAGAATGAATGCATGTGTTGTATGAGATGCTCGTGTTTGCACCGTGTCTGAGTTGTTCCTTGCACGTTCCTCGTTGCCTTGTTGTTGACACGTGGGAACCCGGTAACCGGGATCACCCCACCATCCTTGCATGACATGCTTCTCATCACTTCTTTTGCACCCTCTCTTTCCACCACGGTGGCAAATGCTTGATAAGATGCTCATGTCAACATTTTCATAAAATTGCATAAAAGTTGAATATGTCATCCGCATCATGATAACAACATTTAAAATGGTTAAAATTGATGTTTGCATTCTTTTGCTTAGATGACATTTTAAAATGGTTTAATTCATAATTAAATAACCGTAACTCCGAATTAAATAAACTTTATATGCATATGGGAATTTTTCGGAATTGTTGTTTGTTGTTTCCAGCCTCATTTAAGATTGCCTAGATAGGTAGTTTAATTATGCTTCACTTATTGCCCTGTTAACCAACATTTAACATTGTTGAGTACTTAAACGAGAGAGAACTAAATAATTCAAATGTGGTGTTTCGTCAATATGCAACTCGTTGCATATTGAGCTCCACTTAATTTGTAGTATTGTTTGTTGCACTTTACTATGCCATGTATATTTAAATCGGACATGCATCATACTTGATTGTGCATCATGCCAAGTTTATGTGATGGTTGTTTACCATGTTGTTTCCTTCTTTTTGGTTGTGCTTCTTCTCAATAGTTTTGGTTACATTGCGATTGTGAGGATTCTTTCGACTACGCTTGCTCGTGTACTTCATGGACCTCGTTCTTCTTCCTAGCGGGATTTCAGGCAAGATGACCGTCACCTTGGACCCCACTACTCTCTTTGCTATGCTAGTTGTCTCGATGCTATTGCTATGTCGCGCTTCCTACCACTTGTTTATCAAGCCTCCCTATATGCCATGAAACAACTCTAAACTTTTCCACCATCCCAGTAAACCGTTGTTTGGCTATGTTACCGCTTTGCTCAGCCCTCTTATGGCGTTGCTAGTTGAAGGTGTAGTTGCAGGTTGTTCCATGTTGGGACATGGATATCATGGGATATCACAATATCTCTTATTTAATTAATGCAAATATATACTTGTTAAAGGGTGGAAGGCTCGACCTTATGCATGGTGTTTTGTTCCACTCTTGCCGCCGTAGTTTTCATCATATCGGTGCTATGTTCCTTGATTTTGTGTCCCTAACACGATGAGGGTTTATGGGCCCCTCTTGACAGTTTGCTTTGAATAAAACTCTTCCAGCAAAGCCCAACATTGGTTTTAACATTTGCCATCATAATAATATTGAATTAATAATCAATCTGCATAGGGGGGTGCATCCTCGGGTTCTAATTCCACATAAACAGGGGGGCTGGTGCTGATGGTGTTGGTCCCAAACGGGCAGACTGCGGGGCCACCACGGGGCAACACGAGGATCTGCTTTTTCTCGTAGGCTGACCTATTCGGATGTGGTCTAAGATGAGATAAGCGCGGCTACTATTAGGGTGTCGGCATGCCGGGAGGTCTTGCTAGATTAGTTTTACCATTGTCGAAATGTCTTGTGCACCGGGATCCCCAGTCTGATCGGATGTCCCGCGATGGAGGATTGTCTCCGCGGATCATGAGCTTGTGATGGGCTAAGTTGGGATACCCCTATAGGGTTTAAACTTTCGAGAGCCGTGCCCACGGTTATGTGGTAGATGGGAATTTTTAATGTCCGGTTGTAGAGAATTTGACACTAGATTTGAATTAAAATACACCAACCGTGTGTGTAACTGTGATGGTCTCTTTTCGGGTGAGTTCGAGAAGAGAACACAGTGGGGTTATGTTTGAACGTAAGTAGTTCAGGATTATTTCTTGATCATTACTAGTTTGCGACCGTTTGAGTAGTTTCTCATCTTACTCTTGTACTCGTAAGTTAGCCAGCATACAATGCTTAGTCGATTGCTGCAACCTCACCACTTATCCTTTCCATACCCATCAAGTTTTGCTAGTCTTGACCCCATGGTAATGGGATTGCTGAGTCCTCGTGGCTCACAGTTTACTACAACAACAGTTGCAGGCACAGGTAATGCAATGATCTGACGCGAGTGCGATGCTTGCTTGTTTGGAGTTCTCCTTCTGCTTCTTCTTCGATGAGGGGATTATGGTTCCAGGTCGGGAGCCTGGGATTAGCAGGGTGGATGTTGTTCTTCTTTTTTGTTTGGTTTCATCGTTAGTCGGATCCTGCACTTCTACATGATGAATGCTATGTATTGATGTATTGTTGTATGAATGTTGTAGCTTGTGGCGAGGGTAAGCCTTTATCTTGTATTCCCATCTATTCAGTACATGGTATGTTATAATGATATCCACCTTGCTATACGCTCGAAATGCGATTGTGCCCCAATCATCAATTCATTACGTGATTGGGATAGAATCGCATCTTGGGCGCTACAACCCACAAGTATATGGGGTCAATTGTAGCCTTTTTGATAAGTAAGAGTGTCGAACCCAACTAGGAGGAGAAGTAAATGACAAGTGGTTTTTAGTAAGGTAATATCTTCAAGTGCTAAAATTGGAAGTAGCGGTGCAGTTTGATAGCAAGATAATTTGTAACGAGCAAGTAACATAGTTGTAAGAAAAGGGCAGCAAGGTAGCCCAATCCTTTTGTGTCAAAGGAGAGGCCAAAACGGTCTCCTATGATAAGAAAAGTGTTCTTGAGGGTACACGGGAATTTCATCTAGTCACTTTCATCATGTTGGCTTAATTCGTGTTTGCTACTTTGGTAAGTTGATATGTGGGTGGACTGTTGCTTAGGTGTTGTTCTTGGTTGAACAAACCTACTACTTATGACTAACCCTCTCGTAAGCATCCGCAACTACAAGAAAATTATTAAGAATAAGTTCTAACCATAGCATTAAACTTTTGGATGCAATCGGTCCCTTAGGAAATAGCGCATAAACTGGGGTTTAAGCTTCTATTACTGTCGCATCCCATCGTCTAATAACTACTCCACAATGCATTCCCTTAGGCCCAAATATGGTGAAGTGTCATGTAGTCGACGTTCACATGACACCACTAAGGGAATCACAACATACATATCATCGAAATTTCAAACACATATCAAGTTCACATGATTACTTGCAACATGATTTCTCCCGTGACCTCAAGAACGAAAGTAACTACTCACAAATGATAATCATGCTCAAGATCAGACGGGTATTAAATAGCATAATGGATCTGAACATATAATCTTCCACCAAATACACCATATAGTAATCAACTACAAGATGTAATCAACTCTACTAGTCACCCACAAGCACCAATCTATAGTTCTGGTACAAAGATTGAACACAAGAGATGAACTAGGGTTTGAGAGGAGTTGGTGTTGTTGAAGATGTTGAGGAAGATAGCCCTAACCCAAGATGGGAGAGTTGTTGGTGATGATGATGACAATGATTTCCCCCTCCCGGAGGGAAGTTCCCTGGCAGAATCGCTCCGCAGGAGGGCAAAAGTGCTCCTGCCCAAGTTCCACCTCGAGATGGCGGCGCTTCATCCCGAAAGTCCTCTTCTTATTTTTTTTCTAGGTCAAAATGACTTATATACAAGAAGAGGGGCACCGGAGGTGGGCCTGGGTGAGCACAACCCACCAGGGTGTGCATGGGCTCCCTGGCGTGCCCAGGTGGGTTGTGCCCACCTGGTGGGCCCCTTCTGGTAGTTATTGACTCCAAAAATTCTTATTTATTCCATAAAAAATCCACGTGAAGTTTAAGATCATTTGGAGTTGTCCGGAATAGGTAGCCTGACATAGCTTTTTCAGGTCCAGATTTCCAGCTGCCAGAATTCTCCCTTTTGTGTATACCTTGCATATTATGAGAGAAAAGGTATTATAATTGCTCCAAAAAGCATTATTATACAATGAAACAACATAAATAACAGTAGGAAAACATGATGCAAAATGGACAGGCCGATACGCTCTCAGATAATAAGTAAAGCGTTCTTGAGGGCACACGGGAATTTCATCTAGTTAATTTCATCATGTTTGTTTGATTCGCGTTCGCTACTTTGATAATTTGATATGTGGGTGGACTGGTGCTTGGCTGCTGTTCATACTTGAAAAAGCCTCCTGTGGTGTCAAAACCGGCGGATCTCGGGTAGGGGGTCCCGAACTGTGCGTCTAGGCGAATGGTAATAGGAGACAAGGGACATGATGTTTTACCCAGGTTCGGGCCCACTTCATGGAGGTAAAACCCTATGTCCTGCTTGATTAATATTGATGATGTGTGTTACAAGAGTAGATCTACCACGAGATCAAGGAGGCTAAACCCTAGAAGCTAGCCTATGGTATGATTGTTGTTCGTCCTACGGACTAAAGCCATCCGGTTTATATAGACACCGGAGAGGGCTAGGGTTACACAGAGTCGGTTACAATGGTAGGAGATCTACATATCCGTATCGCCAAGCTTGCCTTCCACGCCAAGGAAAGTTCCATCCGGACATGGGACGAAGTCTCCAATCTTGTATCTTCATAGTCTTGGAGTCCGGCCGATGATGATAGTTCGGCTATCCGGACACCCCCTAGTCCAGGACTCCCTGAGTAGCCCCTAAACCAGGCTTCAATGACGACGAGTCCGGCGCGCCTATTGTCTTCGGCATTGCAAGGCGGGTTCCTCCTCCGAATAATTTATAGAAGATTGTGAACACCAGGATAGTGTCCGGCTCTGCAAATTAAATTCCACGTACCACCATAGAGAGAATAATATTCACACAATGTTCAATCTGCTGACGTATTTGGTGGCGTGACGTCACACCACTACCAAGCCTTTACTCGAATTGTTTTTATTGTACCACCTCAGCGCGTTTAGCGAAGCGGTTTCCTTGGCACGTCTTGTTGAAGCAGAGATCGTGTTCCCCTTATTCCGGGATTCCCATCAATTCTGACGTGGGTAACCCAACCGCGCCATTGATTGCAGCGCTTGAGAGATAAGCGAGTTTTATCAGGCCGGTGGGGACACATGTTTTTGTCCGCCCATATAAGGGGATAAAGATCCAACCCTTTTACCCGCGCCTTCTTCCTCCTTGGCTTATCCATCTCCGCGAACTCGAGCTCCAGCGCCCAAGTCCGCACATCTCACCTCAACCTTCTCCAACTATGTCCGGAGCGGGAGGCAAGTGGATTGCCTCCTCCGTCACGGAGGGGCACATCCAGAAGCTGCGCAGCGCCGGATATTCATCCAGCAACATCGCGCACCGGCTCCCCAACGAGGGAGAGCTCATCCCCACCCCCAGGACCCATGAGAGGGTAGTATTTCTTCCCCATTTCCTCCGCGGACTGGGCTTCCCACTCCATCCCTTTGTCCGGGGGCTCATGTTCTACTACGGCCTGGATTTCCATGATCTGGCCCCAAATTTCATCCTCAATATCTCGGCGTTCATCGTCGTGTGTGAGGCCTTCCTCTGCATCCAGCCCCACTTCGGCTTGTGGCTCAAGACCTTCAGTATCAAGCCGAAGGTTGTGAAGGGCAGTCAAGCAGAGTGCGGAGGCTCCATGGTGGGTAGGATGTCCCACGTTACTTGGCTTGAGGGCACTTTCGTGGAAACCATTAAGGGGTGGCAATCGGGGTGGTTCTACATCACCGAGCTACGTGACCCTGTGTCACATCCCTAGCTTCTGGTGCTGCCTAGTGTTTGCATCATGTTTAAATTTTGAAACTTGAACTGAGGAAAATTGGAAGCCTCAAAACCCTAAATAAAAGAAGGGCAAAAACCCTAAAATCTCATTCATTGCTCCAAAATGCTCTTCTTAGATGTTTAAATTTTTGGCAAGGGTTTTGATCCAAACCAAAAATAATGAACATTTTAAAAGAATTTATTTTTGGGACTTTGAATTTAAATCATTAGCTATTTGCATTTGAATTATATTCATATAATTAGAATATAATTTCAAATACCCCTGAAATATTTTATGAGCTTTTGGAAAAGTCCATCTAGCATAATAAAAATATTCAGAGGAGTTTTTGGCATTGTTTGAATTATTTTAAATTCAAAATAGTGGCAAAACAAATTTAAAGAAAATAAAACAGAACAGAAATATAAAATAGAGCAGAACTTACCTGTAACTTACCTAGCGCTCACCGAAGCCACCTGGACGGCCCAACACTGTTGGCCCAGCCCATCTCCCCCCCCCTCTTGTCTCCTTCCAGCTCTCGCCAGAAGGACACGGGCACGCGCCCGGCGCGCGCGGCCACGCGCCCCGGCCACCTCCTCCCTGCCTGGCTGCCTCCTCCTCCTCTGGATGCCTCTCCCGAGCGCCACGCAACCCTCTAGCCCTCCTACTCTCCCCGTGCCCCTCTCCTCTCTCTCTCCGGAACGCTCTCCCCCTCCCCTGTTCTCCTCACCGAACGCGCCCGCCGCCGCCGACGAGAACCACCGTGGCCACCGGCCACCCCACGCCTCGCCTAAGCGCCAAGAAGCTCCGCCCCGTCCCCCTCTTCCTCCTCACCAAGACGGAAGGCGCCGGAAGCCCTGGATGCTGCCAGCTTCGCTGCTCCCCTCCTCGGCCACCGCGGGTCGCCGCCGTCAAATCCGTCCCCGTCCGGCCTCCCTCAAGCTCGCCGTCCACCTCTACAGGGTCTACGTGAGCTCTCCGTCCGTTTCCCCCTCTCTGTTTCGTCGTTCGCGCGCCGTAGCTAGGTTATCTACCAAGGCTGAAACCCCACCACCGCCGGCCATGCCGCCGTCGTCGCTCTAGCTAGCGTAACTCGCGTCCGACCTCAGGCCCATGCTCAGGAGCTCCCCAGAAGGCCAAATCCACCACCCGTTTCCCCTCCCGTGCACCCTAGTGCCGAAACCGCTGAGACCCGAACTCCGGCAGCCGCCGCGGGTTCCACTCCGGCGAACTCCGGCCACCCCCGCACCTCCCGTTGGTCCCCCTAGATGCGCACGGGCACGGGCTATCCTCTGGTGCCCCTGGCGCGTCGATCCGTCGACTCTGGCGAGTTCCGAGCGAACTCCGCCGCGGTTCGAGGTCACCGCCGGCGAAACTCCGGTGGGAGCTGACGTGGCGTTGCCATTAGCGGCTAATCCCCCTAATTAGCACACTAACAGACACTGACAGCGGGCCCCGTAGCGGGTCAAAGCCCGAGTCAACGCGGGATTAGCTCCTGTGTCACTGACGTGTAGACCCCGCACGTCAGATTTGACCTGGACCTGGCTGTTGACTCGCTGACGTCATGCTGGCGTCAGGCTGACGCAGTTAAATCATTTTCTGGATTTATTAATAATCAGGAAATTCCAGAAAATGCCCTAAACTTCAATAAATCATAGAAATTCAACCGTAACTCCAAATTAAATAATTTATATATGAAAAATTATCAAAAAAATCACATATGGAGTTGGAATTTGAATCTTGTATCCAAACCAACTTCATTTAATCTGTTGCTAGTTGCATTAGCTCAAAACACATTCATATTGCCATGTCATAGCATGCATCATATCGTGCATTGCATTGATCGTGTTTCTTCTGGGTTTGCCGGTGTTGTTCCCCCTCGGTAGACGTTGTACCGATTATGTGATCGTTGATACTAATGAAGACTCAATGCTATCTTCAGAAGTGCCAGGCAAGCAAAACCCCCTTGTTCATTCCGATACAAACCCACTCTCTCGCTCCTGCTCTCTTTTACTGCATTAGGACAACAACAATTCATCCGTTACCTGCTGCGGTAGCTGAACCCCTTTATCCTCTGCATGACCTGTCATTCCACAGTAAATAGATGAAACCCACTAGCATGAGTAGGAGTTGTTTGAGCCCTGTTGTGCCTACTCATTCTTGCTTGTTTGTCATGCCTGCTATTTCTTAGAGTTGTGTCAGGTCTGATTCACCGGGAATGAATCAGAGGTGTGTGAACATATCCTACCATTGAGAGCTATGTGTGTGAACACGATTTGGTAAAGGTAGCGGTGAGAGGCCATGTAGGAGTACATGGTGGGTTGTCTCATTGAAGCCGTCCTCAGGAACTGAGCTCTATGTTTGTGATCCATGATTCAGCTACTACCATACATTGGGCCCTGGAATATGACCCCGCTCGACTTCTTATTCACCCTTGTCCTCTGTCCAGGAGTTGCAAGTAGTTTCTGGTGTTTGTAGTATGCTGGAGACCGTGGGCAGCGCTGACCGGAGGGGTGGGCTGTGATGCGGTAGGCACGTGGCACGGTGCACCGGGCGCCCGTTTGGTGTCTCGGGAACCCTGTTCACATCGTTTGGGGCTGTGAGCGAAACTTCGGCCGGATCTCCTCATAGATGGAACCCGAATAGGCGATAAACCTGGACTAGAGACTTGAGTGTTTAGGTAGGTCATGGTCTACACCCACGTGGGTTTTCGCTTGAAGTCTGCCGAGCACATGTCGTGTGCAGACGCTAAGTGGTGGAAACATGTATGAAGAAGTACACCCCTGCAGGGTTAACATCATCTATTCGAATAGCCATGTCCGCGGAAAAGGACTTCTGGGTTGCTTATATCAGTTCATAGACAAGTGAAAGTGGATACTCTAAAATACGCAAGATAAGCGTGAGTGCTATGGATGGCGTTCTCGTAGGGAGACGGGAGCGGATCCATAGTGGTGTATTGATATGGTGAATATGTGGACTCGTGTACGCCACCCCAAAAGAGTTACTTGCAGTCGTAGTTCAGGATAGCCACCGAGTCAAAGCTGGCTTGCTGCAGTTAAACCCCCACCATCCCTTTGTTGATAATGATGCATATGTAGTTAGTTCTGATGTAAGTCTTGCTGGGTACATTTGTACTCACGTTTGCCTATTTTATGTTTTGCAGAGAGACTTCGGTCTCGCTAGTAGTTCCACGTGGACTTCGACGTTTAGCTTGTTACCTCAGCTACGATCTTGTGCCCTCGGCAGGATCTAGTAGATAGTCAGGCTTTCAGCCTTTTTCATTTATAGATGTCTGTACTCAGACATGATAGCTTCCGCTTGTGCTTTGACCTGTATGCTCTGATTGTTGGGTCATGAGACCCATGTTTGTAATTTCTCGCTCCTCGAAGCCTATTGAATAATACTTGAGTTATAGAGTCATGTTGTGATGCCATGTTGTATCGCACATATCGAGCATATTGTGTGTATGTTATTGAAATGCTTGGTATGTGTGGGATCTGACTATCTAGTTGTTTATCCTTAGTAGCCTCTCTTACCGGGAAATGTCTCCTAGTGTTTCCACTGAGCCATGGTAGCTTGCTACTGCTCCGGAACACTTAGGCTGGCCGGCATGTGTCCTTCTTCGTTCCTGTGTCTGTCCCTTCGGGGAAATGTCACGCGATGAATACCGGAGTCATGTTAGCCCGCTACAGCCCGGTTCACCGGAGTCCTGCTAGCCCAGTGCTACAGCCTGGATTCACTCGTTGATGACCGACACGTTCGATGTTGGGTCATGGATGCCTGTCCCTGTAAGTTAGTGCCACTTTGGGTTCACGACTAGCCATGTCAGCCCGGGTTCTTTGTCATATGGATGCTAGCGAGACTAGCATATACGTGAGCCAAAAGGCGCAAACGGTCCCGGGCCAGGTAAGGTGGCACCCGTGGGAATACCGTGCGTGAGGCCGCAAAGTGATATGATGTGTTACCTGTTAGATCGGTGTGACTTAGGATCGGGGTCCTGACAGCGTTGGTATAAGAGCTTGACTGCCTGTAGGATTACCAAGCCAAACTGGTCGAAGTTGAGTCTAGAAATTCTTTAGTTATATAAGGGAATTGATTGTGGGATGGAACGTAGGGCTCTTTTTACTCCTTATACCTCATGGCCTTCTGATCTGAGTCATCATCTTCTCTTCCACGGGGATTAAGAACTAGGCTATCTCTTCTTTCTATCAGGATCACGTGTTACTAATCAGTAGACTTATAAGATTGTTGGATTCAAGCCTCTATTCAGTTTCTACTACTTCCGTATGTTAATTGTTGATCTCGAAACCTTGATATTGTGATTCTGAGTGGTTATGCCACCATTTTTGTGAATGTCTCAAATCTTTTCTGAGCATTTACAGCCGTTATGCTGTCCGAGTCATCCCAGGGTTCTAAATAGTCTGAAGCAATTTGCAAATTCCTTCCTCCCGTTTCGATGTTCCTTTGGGCTAGAATAAGCACACTAACCAGTGAGTTGAGGTACTCTATTGCCTTGACATATATGTTGGAGTTTTATTATGACCCTAGGTGTCTTAGGGGATCATCTAGTAGCCTAGCCATGTTTTGTGATCCCAGTGTGATGATTCTGGCCATCATTCTCGAGAGCATCTCGTGATGCCACTTAGTAGTAGGTATTCTATTCCTGGGTTTTCGAACCAAGATTCACCCTACTTACTTCATGTTGATAGTGTTGCTAGTTCCTTAGGTTATTAGTAACCTTTGCATTAGTCCTCGAGGTCTGTGGTATATCCTTCTTCCAAATACCATGAACCACTTACGGCAGAAGTTGTTGGATCAAAAGATCACAACAGGAGTGCTCTCGATGGGTTCTCCATTCTATATTGTGACTCTGCCAGTTCAACCTTTCTGCATAGGTTATCCGGAAGAAACATGTTGAGCTTTGCTTGACATACTAATCTATGCATCCACAACTCAGAAAGATATATGTTCCTTTGAGTTTTCCCTCTTCAGTCGTATTCCGATCTTCGTCTATCAACTGATAGTCAGGAGTAATTGTGCATTCGTGTCATCGATGCTTTTTAAAACTTGTGGTCCGTTAAGCCATTCTATTCAGGATGACTAGGAGAAATGAACTCCAGTACCTTGTCCATTCCCAGGATTGGGTCTTAACAGTTGTACTCCACAGATCAAAATACTAATCTAGTTTTTGTTTTGTTCTACCTTGGAGTATTACCATCTTTATATCAAGAATGTCATGGGAATTGCACACCATCCTATGAACTCTTGGTACAGTGATACTTCTTGCCATCATTGTTCATTCCTCGGTTCCTGTGTTATTGTAACCGGAGTGCCGACAAATGAATCATGGCGTGTGAAATCAATATTGCTAGCAACTCTGTTGCTTGGTAGTTAAATGGACGATAACCTCATTCTTAGCGTGCTGATTATTGAGTCATCATTCTAAGATTGATCGTGCTACCTAGTCTTTATTTCTGGTGCACCCTCTGATCAATGAGTTAGGATTGTGTCAATACTTTGCTCTGTTGGTCATATCGTCTTGCCCTAAAAAGCAAGATTGTTCTCAAGCTTAGTAACATACCGGTGGTTCGTGATTTTCCGAATATCTTCTCGAAAATATCACCAGGTTGTCACCTGACTGTTATGTTGAGCTCGTGATCAAGTTGGTTTATCCTGTAAACCACCCTTTCTCCAAGAATCTGTGTTGGGTACCCCTGAGCCAGTTGGCTAAGCTGAACAACAACTTGGAGAGTTGGAAGATGGAAGCTTGTCCGATTTAGTTCATTTTAAGGGATATCTTGTGTGTGTGTGTGTTGAAGATAGATGATATCCTTATTGGTTGATCCTCGTGATCAATTGTTGGATCTATTATCTTACCTAAACCTTTGATTTGAGTATGGGCTATCGTCAAATCAAATCAGAACCATTGATATTCGTAATGTTGTCTTACTCGTGGTTGTTCCTCGAGCATACACCATTATATCTTTCGGGTCTGACCAATGCTATCACCTTGTTCACATAATTGTGGAATTCCACTAATATGGGAACCTGGATGAATTGTTGTTGAGCCCATTGACAACATCCTTATCTCTTCCATGATTTTGTTGAACATTAAGCTAGTGTTGGAAACTTGTGTAAGCTTTATCTTCATGACTCGTTCGTGAAGCATATGTTTGGACAAAAGAAGTGAGTACCTCTAATTCATGTGCACTTGATGCAAGTTGCCGCCATGAATTTGAGAAGGCTTGTTTTACCTCCTTTGGAATCATCCCAAGTCAGTCATGCACGTGCAAAGAATTCTGTGGTCTGTTAGACTGATCATCTTCATTCCATATGTATATCCTAGCACACTAAGCCACTGATTGACTTGTTCAAGGAAAATAAGTCTATGCTTGGGATCTAATCCATGGACTTGCGTAAAGACTTCGATATCCTCGATGATGGTTCCCCACCTGAACTCGGTAGTGTTTAATTATAAGACTACTACGTGGCCATGCTTGTCTCAGACAACATGTTCATATGTTTGTAGCAGAACCAGTTCATGTTTTGGAGCTTGCTATCGTAATTCATTTCCCGAGAATCTCGCAACATCATCTCGTCGATTTGTGTTGCAAACTTTCATTTTTCTTTCTAGACTTGATGAGTCTGGAATATCCTGACACCAACCAGATCTGAATCTCAGGCAGATGTGATGGTTGGAACATTTCCCAAGAACTATAATATTGGTCTCTCGATAACCGACAAGGTGGATGTCGTGGCCAACACACCCATCCGGTAGACCTATTATTATAGTATCTTGTTTGAGGAAGTTGGCCACCTCCCCATAAGGACTTCGTAGGATTTACCCCCTAGCCATGCCTTATGATTTTAGTGTTTCCGAAGTACGACCTTTACCTGATGTTCTAGATACTAGACCATTTCAAGGAATGGGATACGCTAGTACATCAAGGAGAACATTAGAAGCGGAGTGCTAAATGTCTCTCGGTCGATCATCCAGATTTTGTTTCCTTGGCCTCGCTAAGGTGAAATCTGAGAAGGTGTTATCTTTCTCTGCATCTGCATCATCCATCATTAGCCATCATGGTAGTATGTTGTGTTGCCAGGATCCTTGACACGGATGTTGGTAAAACCTTGATGATTGTGGAAAATGCTCAAGTTCTTGAGAGCACGCACAAGCGCTACGTGTTATCAACGACACTAACTGGGATGCTCTCAGTTTCCTCGGCAATGCTATGATCTTTTCAAACAGTGAATTCACTCTCTATTGTTGGGTTCTTCCCCAGTTACCAGAATCATTCCCAGCATTTGCATTTTGTTCCCAGCTTGCACCGCCAATGTGCCATTCTACCATGGGTCTCTTCCATTTCCGGTGATAAGCAAATTCATCCATTACGTTGTCTTCAACAAGGTAATCCACATCATCCAAGTCCGAGTATGCCATTCTACCAACCCCCTCCAAACGATCGCTCGAGATTTGCCTTAAGCTGGTTTAAAGAGTTTCATTGATCTCTGAATCAAAGGTAATTCTTTTTGCCACTTAAGGGGATATATCTACGGGTCACCATCCCTAAGGTGCCTCGTTGTGGTATCATGGCAACTCAACTCCTCGCTACGTTGACAATCGATTACCACCTTCTTAAGCGTGAAATTGTTGTCTACCTAGTGAACCCTCGTCATCTGTCTCACTCCACTCCTCTAGAGGTGTGCTTCGTCTCTCAGCTCGAGAGATGTTGCTATGTCTCATTCTGTGAGTTAATCCTGAGTTATTCGACCTTCAAGAAGATAGATTCTTCTAGAGTTTTCCTTTCCTCTTCTCGTCATGTTAGTTGGAGTTCCCAGAGCTAGACGACAAGACAAAGATGGTGATTGGATCAACGTTCATTTGAAGTGCAACCTGGATCATGAAGACTGTGCTAGTTTGCGTTTCCCCTTCATCTTACCCTACGCTTGAATCTCGGGACGAGATTCTTGTTTAGTGGGGGCGAGTTGTCACATCCCTAGCTTCTGGTGCTGCCTAGTGTTTGCATCATGTTTAAATTTTGAAACTTGAACTGAGGAAAATTGGAAGCCTCAAAACCCTAAATAAAAGAAGGGCAAAACCCCTAAAATCTCATTCATTGCTCCAAATTGCTCTTCTTAGATGTTTAATATTTTTGGCAAGGGTTTTGATCCAAACCAAAAATAATGAACATTTTAAAATGATTTATTTTTGGGACTTTGAATTTAAATCATTAGCTATTTGAATTTGAATTATATTCATATAATTAGAATATAATTTCAAATACCCCTGAAATATTTTATGAGCTTTTGGAAAAGTCCATCTAGCATAATAAAAATATTCAGAGGAGTTTTTGGCATTGTTTGAATTATTTTAAATTCAAAACAGTGGCAAAACAAATTTAAAAAAAATAAAACAGAACAGAAATATAAAACAGAGCAGAACTTACCTGTAACTTACCTGGCGCTCACCGAAGCCACCTGGACGGCCCAACACTGTTGGCCCAGCCCATCTCCCCCCCTCTTGTCTCCTTCCAGCTCTCGCCAGAAGGACACGGGCACGCGCCCGGCGCGCGCGGCCACGCGCCCCGGCCACCTCCTCCCTGCCTGGCTGCCTCCTCCTCCTCTGGATGCCTCTCCCGAGCGCCACGCAACCCTCTAGCCCTCCTACTCTCCCCGTGCCCCTCTCCTCTCTCTCCCCGGAACGCTCTCCCCCTCCCCTGTTCTCCTCACCGAACGCGCCCGCCGCCGCCGACGAGAACCACCGTGGCCACCGGCCACCCCAAGCCTCGCCTAAGCGCCAAGAAGCTCCGCCCCGTCCCCCTCTTCCTCCTCACCAAGACGGAAGGCGCCGGAAGCCCTGGATGCTGCTAGCTTCGCCGTTCCCCTCCTCGGCCACCGCGGGTCGCCGCCGTCAAATCCGTCCCCGTCCGGCCTCCCTCAAGCTCGCCGTCCACCTCTACAGGGTCTACGTGTGCTCTCCGTCCATTTCCCCCTCTCTGTTTCGTTGTTCGCGCGCCGTAGCTAGGTTATCTACCAAGGCCGAAACCCCACCGCCGCCGGCCATGCCGCCGCCGTCGCTCTAGCTAGCGTAGCTCGCGTCCGACCTCAGGCCCGTGCTCAGGAGCTCCCCAGAAGGCCAAATCCACCACCCGTTTCCCCTCCCGTGCACCCTAGTGCCGAAACCGCTGAGACCCGAACTCCGGCAGCCACCGCGGGTTCCACTCCGGCGAACTCCGGCCACCCCCGCACCTCCCGTTGGTCCCCCTAGATGCGCACGGGCACGGGCTATCCTCTGGTGCCCCTGGCGCGTCGATCCGTCGACTCTGGCGAGTTCCGAGCGAACTCCGCCGCGGTTCGAGGTCACCGCCGGCAAAACTCCGGCAGGAGCTGACGTGGCGTTGCCATTAGCGGCTAATCCCCCCAATTAGCACACTAACAGACACTGACAGCGGGCCCCGTAGCGGGTGAAAGCCCGAGTCAACGCGGGATTAGCTCCTGTGTCACTGACGTGTGGACCCCGCACGTCAGATTTGACCTGGACCTGGCCGTTGACTCGCTGACGTCATGCTGGCGTCAGGCTGACACAGTTAAATCATTTTCTGGATTTATTAATAATCAGGAAATTCCAGAAAATGCCCTAAACTTCAATAAATCATAGAAATTCAACCGTAACTCCAAATTAAATAATTTATAGATGAAAAATTATCAGAAAAATTCAAGGAATCCATCTGTACCATTTTCATGCATGTTAGAACAACTTATAGGTGCTGTTTAGCACAAATCATATTAATGGCCTTTGAATAATCACATATGGAGTTAGAATTTGAATCTTGTATCCAAACCAACTTCATTTAATCTGTTGCTAGTTGCATTAGCTCAAAACACATTCATATTGCCATGTCATAGCATGCATCATATCGTGCATTGCATTGATCGTGTTTCTTCTGTGTTTGCCGGTGTTGTTCCCCCTCGGTAGACGTTGTACCGATTATGTGATCGTTGATACTGATGAAGACTCAATGCTATCTTCAGAAGTGCCAGGCAAGCAAAACCCCCTTGTTCATTCCGATACAAACCCACTCTCTCGCTCCTGCTCTCTTTTACTGCATTAGGACACCAACGATTCATCCGTTACCTGCTGCGGTAGCTGAACCCCTTTATCCTCTGCATGACCTGTCATTCCATAGTAAATAGATGAAACCCACTAGCATGAGTAGGAGTTGTTTGAGCCCTGTTGTGCCTAATCATTCTTGCTTGTTTGTCATGCCTGCTACTGCTTAGAGTTGTGTCAGGTCTGATTCATCGGGAATGAATCAAAGGTGTGTGAACATGTCCTACCATTGAGAGCTAAGTGTGTGAACACGATTTGGTAAAGGTAGCGGTGAGAGGCCATGTAGGAGTACATGGTGGGTTGTCTCATTGAAGCCGTCCTCAGGAACTGAGCTCTGTGTTTGTGATCCATGATTCATCTACTACCATACATTGGGCCCTGAAATATGACCCCGCTCGACTTCTTATTCACCCTTGTCCTCTGTCCAGGAGTTGCAAGTAGTTTCTGGTGTTTGTAGTATGCTGGAGGCCGTGGGCAGCGCTGACCGGAGGGGTGGGCTGTGATGCGGTAGGCACGTGGCACGGTGTACCGGGCGCCCGTTTGGTGTCTCGGGAACCCTGTTCACATCGTTTGGGGCTGTGAGCGAAACTCTGGCCGGATCTCCTCATAGATGGAACCCGAATAGGCGATAAACCTGGACTAGAGACTTGAGTGTTTAGGTAGGTCGTGGTCTACACCCACGTCGGTTTTCGCTTGAAGTCTGCCGAGCACATGTCGTGTGCAGACGCTAAGTGGTGGAAACATGTATGAAGAAGTACACCCCTGCAGGGTTAACATCATCTATTCGAATAGCCGTGTCCGTGGAAAAGGACTTTTGGGTTGCTTATATCAATTCATAGACAAGTGAAAGTGGATACTCTAAAATACGCAAGATAAGCGTGAGTGCTATGGATGGCGTTCTCGTAGGGAGACGGGAGCGGATCCATAGTGGTGTATTGATATGGTGAATCTGTGGACTCGTGTGCGCCACCCCAAAAGAGTTACTTGCAGTCGTAGTTCAGGATAGCCACCGAGTCAAAGCTAGCTTGCTGCAGTTAAACCCCCACCATCCCTTTGTTGATAATGATGCATATGTAGTTAGTTCTGATGTAAGTCTTGCTGGGTACATTTGTACTCACGTTTGCCTATTTTATGTTTTGCAGAGAGACTTCGGTCTCGCTAGTAGTTCCACGTGGACTTCGACGTTTAGCTTGTTACCTCAGCTACGATCTTGTGCCCTCGGCAGGATCTAGTAGATAGTCAAGCTTTCAGCCTTTTTCATTTATAGATGTCTGTACTCAGACATGATAGCTTCCGCTTGTGCTTTGACCTGTAGGCTCTGATTGTTGGGTCATGAGACGCATGTTTGTAATTTCTCGCTCCTCGGAGCCTATTGAATAATACTTGAGTTGTAGAGTCATGTTGTGATGCCATGTTGTATCGCACATATCGAGCATATTGTGTGTATGTTATTGAAATGCTTGGTATGTGTGGGGTCTGACTATCTAGTTGTTTATCCTTAGTAGCCTCTCTTACCGGGAAATGTCTCCTAGTGTTTCCACTGAGCCATGGTAGCTTGCTACTGCTCCGGAACACTTAGGCTGGCCGGCATGTGTCCTTCTTCGTTCCTGTGTCTGTCCCTTCGGGGAAATGTCACGCGATGAATACCGGAGTCCTGTTAGCCCGCTACAGCCCGGTTCACCGGAGTCCTGCTAGCCAAGTGCTACAGCCTGGATTCACTCACTGATGACCGACACGTTCGATGTTGGGTCATGGATGCCTGTCCCTGTAAGTTAGTGCCACTTTGGGTTCACGACTAGCCATGTCAGCCCGGGTTCTTTGTCATATGGATGCTAGCAACACTATCATATACGTGAGCCAAAAGGCGCAAACGGTCCCAGGCCAGGTACGGTGGCACCCATGGGAATACCGTGCGTGAGGCCGCAAAGTGATATGATGTGTTACCTGCTAGATCGGTGTGACTTAGGATCGGGGTCCTGACACCCTGAATGGGAAGCGGCCCCCGAATTCAGATCTGGCATCCCCACATGGCTCACCTCCTGGAAAGAGAGCGGCCGGACATAGGGTGATTCGGAGGAGCTGACCGAACTCCAAGCCTGCGTCCAAAAGCTAGTGGACAAGAAGCTCAAGCTTGTCAACGTAATCCAGGTCATGCTCATCCGCCGGATTCTCCCGTGCCAACGACGGGGCTTCAATATGTGGGAGTTCGATCCGGCGCAGCACCAGACTTTGAGCGGGCTCTTCTACACTACATATGAAGACGTCTGGAGGGTGCTGTTTAAGGGTGCCGAGGCCCCCGCATCCGCTACCGAAGATCGCGGATTCAGCTCGCAACGTCCAGCTGACGAGGTAAGCGATTTTGCCCTTTACGGGACGCTTGTTTTCCATAGTTTGACTCTATGCGGGATCTAAACTCCCTCTCCTTTGACAGGACTGGCTGGAGAAGGCCGAACAGACTATCTGTCCGGCCCCATTACCAGAGGACCCAGCGGACGCCCGCTTAACGGGGCTGCTGGCTCCGGCACCCCACGTGGTGCCGGAGAAGAAGGCCAAGAAGAAGGCCACGGGCACTCGGAAGAGTTCCCGTTTTCAGGTGTTATCGAATGATGACTCCGAGGCAGACTCCTCCCACAAAGGCGAGGAGGAGAAGAAGAAAGCCTCTCCCCCAGCGGGGGGAGAGAAGAAAAGGAAGGCCTCCCCAACGAGGGAGGCCGAAGGTGTTGGGGAACGTAGTAATTTCAAAAAAAATTCTATGTACACGCAAGATCATGGTGATGGCATAGCAACGAGAGGGGAGAGTGTTGTCCATGTACCCTCGTAGACCGTAAGCGGAAGCGTTATGACAACGCGGTTGATGTAGTCGTACGTCTTCACGATCCGACCGATCCAAGTACCGAACGTACGGCACCTCCGAGTTCAGCACACGTTCAGCTCGATGATGATCCCCGGGCTCCGATCCAGCAAAGCTTCAGGGATGAGTTCCGTCAGAACGACGGCATGGTGACGATGATGATGCTCTACAGGCGCAGGGCTTCGCCTAAACTCCGCGACGATATGACCGAGGTGGAATATGGTGGAGGGTGGCACCGCACACGGCTAAGGAACGATCCGTAGATCAACTTGTGTGTTATGGGGTGCCCCCCTGCCCCCGTATATAAAGGAGGGAGGGGGATGTGCGGCCGGCCCCCTTGGGGTGCGCCTGGAGGAGTCCTACTCCCACCGGGAGTAGGACTCCCCCCTCTTGCCTTGGTGGAGAAGGAAAGGGGGGAGGGGAAAGAGGAAAGGAGGGCGCCGCCCCCCCCCCCTTCCTTGTCCTATTCGGACTAGGGGGGAGGGGGCACGCGGCCTGCCCTGGCCGGCCCTCCTCATCTCCCTCATCGCCCACTAAGGACCATTAACCCCCGGGAGGGTTCCGGTAACCCCCCGGTGTTCCGGTAAAATCCCGATTTCACCCGGAACCTTTCCGATGTCCAAACATAGGCTTCCAATATATCAATCTTTAAGTCTCAACCATTTCGAGACTCCTCGTCATGTCCGTGATCACATCCGGGACTCCGAACAAACTTCGTTACATCAAAACTTATAAACTCATAATAAAACTGTGATCGTAACGTTAAGCGTGCGGACCCTACGGGTTCGAGAACTATGTAGACATGACCTAGAACCATTCTCGGTCAATAACCAATAGCGGGACCTGGATGCCCATATTGGTTCCTACATATTCTACGAAGATCTTTATCGGTCAAACCGCATAACAACATACGTTGTTCCCTTTGTCATCGGTATGTTACTTGCCCGAGATTTGATCGTCGGTATCCAATACCTAGTTCAATCTCATTACCGGCAAGTCTCTTTACTCGTTCCGTAATGCATCATCCCGTAACCAACTCATTTGGTCACATTGCTTGCAAGGCTTGTAATGATGTGCATTACCGAGAGGGCCCAGAGATACCTCTCCGACAATCGGAGTGACAAAACCTAATCTCAAAATATGCCAACCCAACATGTACCTTTGGAGACACCTGTAGTACTCCTTTATAATCACCCAGTTACGTTGTGACATTTGGTAGCACCCAAAGTGTTCCTCCGGTAAACGGGAGTTGCATAATCTCATAGTTACAGGAACATGTATAAGTCATGAAGAAAGCAATAGCAACATACTAAACGATCAAGTGCTAGGCTAATGGAATGGGTCATGTCAATCACATCATTCTCCTAATGATGTGATCCCGTTAATCAAATGACAACTCTTTTGTCCATGGCTAGGAAACTTAACCATCTTTGATTCAATGAGCTAGTCAAGTAGAGGCATACTAGTGACACTATGTTTGTCTATGTATTCACACATGTATTATGTTTCCGGTTAATACAATTCTAGCATGAATAATAAACATCTATCATGATATAAGGAAATAAATAATAACTTTATTATTGCCTCTAGGGCATATTTCCTTCAGTCTCCCACTTGCACTAGAGTCAATAATCTAGTTCACATCGCCATGTGATTTAACACTAATATTCACATCTGTATGTGATTAACACCCATAGTTCACATCGTCATGTGATCAACACCCAAAGGGTTTACTAGAGTCAATAATCTAGTTCACATCGTTATGTGATTAACACCCAAAGAGTACTAAGGTATGATCATGTTTTGCTTGTGAGAGAAGCTTAATCAACGGGTCTGTCACATTTAGAGCCGTATGTATTTTGCAAACATTCTATGTCTTCAATGCTCTGCATGGAGCTACTCTAGCTTAATTGCTCTCACTTTCAATACGTATCCAGATTGAGACTTAGAGTCATCTGGATCAGTGTAAAAGTTTGCACCGATGTAACTTTTTACAACAAACCCTTTTATCACCTCCATAATCGAGAAACATCTCCTTAGTCCTCACTAAGGATATTCTTGACTGCTGTCCAGTGATCTACTATTAGATCAAAATTGTATTCCTTTGTCAAACTTAGAGCAATGTATACAATAGGTCTGGTTCACAGCATAGCATACTTTATAGAACCTATGACTGAGGCATAGGGAATGACTTTTCATTCTCTTTCTATCTTCTGCCGTGGTCGGGCTTTGAGTCTTACTCAATTTCACACCTTGCAGCACATGCAAGAACTCTTTCTTTGATTGTTTCATTTTGAACTATTTCAAAATCTTGTCAAGGTATGTACTTATTGAAAATCTTATCAAGCGTCTTTATCTATCTCAATAGATCTTGATGCTTAATATGTAAGCAGCTTCACCGAGGTCTTTCTTTGAAAAACTCCTTTCAAACACTCCTTTATGATTTCCAGAAAATTCTACATCATTTCCAATTAATAATATGCCATTCACATATACTTATCAGAAATGCTGTAGTGCTCCCACTCACTTTCTTGTAAATACAGTTCTTTCCAAAAGTCTGTATAAAACCATATGCTTTGATCAACTCATCAAAGCGTATATTCCAACTCCGAGATGCTTGCACGAGTCCATTCATGGATTGCTGGAGCTTGCACACTTTGTCAGCATCTTTAGGATTGACAAAAACTTTCTGGTTGCATCATATACAACTCTTCTTTAATAAATCCATTAAGGAATGCAGTTTTGACATCCATTTGCCAGATTTCATAAAATGTGGCAATTGCTAACATGATTCAGACAGACTTAAGCTTCGATATGAGTGAGAAAATCTCATCGTATTCAACACCTTGAACTTGTTGAAAACATTTCGCAACAAGTCGAGCTTAGTAGATGGTAACACTACTATCAGTGTCCGTCTTCCTCTTGAAGAACCATTTATTTAACATGGATTGCTGATCATTGAGCAAGTCAATCAGAGTCCATACTTTGTTCTCATACATGGATCATATCTCAGATTTTATGGCCTCAAGCCATTTCGTGGAATCTGGGCTCATCATCGCTTCCTCATAGTTCGTAGGTTCATCATGGTCTAGCAACATGACTTCCAGAACATGATTACCATACCACTCTCGTGCGGATCTTACTCTGGAAGACCTACGAGGTTTGGCAGCAACTTGATTTGAAGTTTCATGACCATCATCATTAACTTCCTCACTAATTGGTGTAGTAATCATTGAACTACTTTCTATGATGATCTACTTTCCAATAAGGGAGAAGGTACAATTACCTCATCAAGTTCTACTTTCCTCCCACTCACTTCTTTCAAGAGAAACTCCTTCTCTAGAAAGGATCCATTTTTTAGCAACGAATATCTCTCCTTCGGATCTGTGATAGAAGGTGTACCCAACAATTTCCTTTGGGTATTCTATGAAGACGCACTTCTCCGATTTGGGTTCGAGCTTATTAGGTTGAAAACCCTTTGCATATAAGCATCGCAACTCCAAACTTTAAGAAACGACAGCTTAGGTTTATTGCTAAACCATAGTTCATACGGTGTCATCTCAACAGATTTAGATGGTGCCCTATTTAAAGTGAATGCAGCTGTCTTTAATACATAACCCCAAAACGATAGTGGTAAATCGGTAAGATACATCATAGATCGCGCCATATCCAATAAAGTGCGGTTATGACGTTCGGACACACCATTACGTTGTGGTGTTCCATGTGGCGTGAGCTGTGGAATTATTCCACATAGTTTTATATGAAGGCCAAACTCATAACTAAATATTTGTCTCTGTGATCAAATCGCAGAAACTTTATTTTCTTGTTACGATGATTCTTCACTTCACTCTGAAATTCTTTGAACTTTTCAAATGTTTCAAACTTGTGCTTCATTAAGTAGATATACTCATATCTGCTCAAATCATCTTGTGAAGGTCAGAAAATAACGATACCTGCCACGAGCATCAACACTCATTGGACCGCATACATCGGTATGTATTGTTTCCAATAAGTCAGTAGCTCGTTCCATTGTTCCGGAGAACGGAGTTTTAGTCATCTTGCCCAAAAGGCACGGTTTGCAAGCATCAAATGATTCATAACCAAGTGATTCCGAAAGTCCATCTTTATGGAGTTTCTTCATGTGCTTTACACCGATATGACCCAAACGGCAGTGCCACAAATAAGTTGCACTATCATTATCAACTTTGCATCTTTTGGCATCAATATTATGAATATGTGTATCACTATGATCGAGATCCAACAAACTATTTCTATTGGGTGTATGACCATCAAAGGTTTTATTCATTTAAACAGAACAACAATTATTCTCTGATTTTAAATGAATAACCGTATTGAAATAAACATGATCAAATCATATTCATGCTCAACACAAATGCCAAATAACATTTATTTAGGTTCAACACTAATCTCGAAAGTATAGGGAGTGTGCGATGATGATCATATCAATCTTGGAACCACTTCCAACACACATCGTCACTTCACCCTCAACTAGTTTATGTTTATTCTGTAACTCCTGTTTTGAGTTACTAATCTTAGCAACCGAACAAGTATCAAAATACTCAGGGGCTACTATAAACACTAGTAAGGCACACATCAAACACCTGTATATCAAATATACCTTTGTTCACTTTGCCATCCTTCTTATCCACCAAATATTTAGGGCATTTCCGCTTCCAGTGACCATTTCCTTTGCAGTGTAAGAACTCAGTTTCAGGCTTTGGTCCAGCTCTGGTCTTCTTCATGGGAGTGACAACTTGCTTGCCATTCTGCTTGAAGTTCCCTTTCTTTCCCTTTGCCCTTTTCTTGAAACTAGTGGTCTTGTCAATCATCAACACTTGATGCTCTTTCTTGATTTCTACCTTCGTCGATTTCAACATCACGAAGAGCTCGGGAATCGTTTTCGTCATCCCTTGCATACTATAGTTCATCACAAAGTTCTACTAACTTGGTGATGGTGACTAGAGAATTCTGTCAATCACTGTCTTATCTAGAAGATTAACTCCCACTTGATTCAAGCGATTGTAGTACCCAGACAATCTGAGCACATGCTCACTAGTTGAGCGATTCTCCTCCATCTTTTAGCCATAGAACTTGTTGGAGACTTCATATCTCTCAACTCGGGTATTTGCTTGAAATATTAACTTCAACTCCTGGAACATCTCATATGGTCCATGACGTTCAAAACATGTTTGAAGTCCCGATTCTAAGCCGTTAAGCATGGTGCACAAAACTATCAAGTAGTCATCATATTGAGCTAGCCAAACGTTCATAACGTCTGCATCTGCTCCTGCAATAGGTCAGTCACCTAGCGGTACATTAAGGACATAACTCTTCTGTGCAGCAATGAGGATAAACCTCAGATCACGGATCCAATCCGCATCATTGCTACTAACATCTTTCAACACAATTTTCTCCAGGAACATATCAAAATAAACATATGAAAGCAACAACGCAAGCTATTGATCTACAACATAATTTGCAAAATACTACCAGGACTAAGTTCATGATAAATTAAAGTTCAATTAATCATATTACTTAAGAACTCCCACTTAGACAGACATCTCTCTAGTCATCTAAGTGATCACGTGATCCAAATCAACTAAACCATGTCCGATCATCACGTGAGATGGAGTAGTTTTCAATGGTGAACATCACTATGTTGATCATATCTACTATATGATTCACGCTCGACCTTTCGGTCTCCATGTTCCGAGGCCATATCTGTATATGCTAGGCTCGTCAAGTTTAACCCGAGTATTCCGCGTGTGCAACTATTTTGCACCAGTTGTATTTGAATGTAGAGCCTATCACACCCGATCATCACGTGGTGTCTCAGCACGAAGAACTTTCGCAATGGTGCATACTCAGGGAGAACACTTCTTGATAATTAGTGAGATGTCATCTTAAAATGCTACCGTCAATCAAAGGAAGATAAGATGCATAAAGGATAAACATCACATGCAATCAATATAAGTGATATGATATGGCCATCATCATCTTGTGCTTGTGATCTCCATCTTCGAAGCACCGTCGTGATCACCATCGTCACCGGCGCAACACCTTGATCTCCATCATAGCATCGTTGTCGTTACGCCATCTATTGCTTCTACGACTATCACTACCGCTTAGTGATAAAGTAAAGCAATTACAGGGCGTTTGCATTTCATACAATAAAGCGACAACCATATGGCTCCTGCCAATTGCCGATAACTTCGGTTACAAAACATGATCATCTCATACAATAAAATATAGCATCACGTCTTGAGCATATCACATCACAACATGCCCTGCAAAAACAAGTTAGACGTCCTCTACTTTGTTGTTGCAAATTTTACGTGGCTGCTACGGGCTTAGCAAGAACCGTTCTTACCTACACATCAAAACCACAACGATAGTTCGTCAAGTTAGTGCTGTTTTAACCTTCTCAAGGACCGGGCGTAGCCACACTCGATTCAGCTAAAGTGACAGAGACAGACACCAGCCAGCCACCTTTAAGCACGAGTGCTCGTAACGGTGAAACCAGTCTCGCGTAAGCGTACGCGTAATGTCGGTCCGGGGCGCTTCATCTCACAATACCGCCGAGCCAAAGTATGACATGCTGGTAAGCAGTATGACTTGTATCGCCCACAACTCACTTGTGTTCTACTCGTGCATATGACATCTACGCATAAACCATGCTCGGATGCCACTGTTGGGGAACGTAGTAATTTCAAAAAAATTCCTACGTACACGCAAGATCATGGTGATGGCATAGCAACGAGAGGGGAGAGTGTTGTCCACGTACCCTCGTAGACCGTAAGAGGAAGCATTATGACAACGCGGTTGATGTAGTCATACGTCTTCACGATCCGACCGATCCAAGTACCGATCGTAGGGCACCTCCGAGTTCAGCACACGTTCAGCTCGATGACGATCCCCGGGCTCTGATCCAGCAAAGCTTAGGGGATGAGTTCCGTCAGCACGACGGCGTGGTGACGATGATGATGCTCTACCGGCGCAGGGCTTCGCCTAAACTCCGCGACGATATGACCGAGGTGGAATATGGTGGAGGGGGGCACCGCACACAGCTAAGGAACGATCCGTAGATCAACTTGTGTGTTATGGGGTGCCCCCCTGCCCCCGTATATAAAGGAGGGAGGGGGAGGTGCGGCCGGCCCCCTTGGGGTGCGCCTGGAGGAGTCCTACTCCCACCGGGAGTAGGACTCCCCCCTCTTGCCTTGGTGGAGAAGGAAAGGGGGGAGGGGAAAGAGGAAAGGCCCCCCCTTCCTTGTCCTATTCGGACTAGGGGGGGAGGAGGCACGCGGCCTGCCCTGGCCGGCCCTCCTCTTCTCCCTCATGGCCCACTAAGGCCCATTAACCCCCGGGAGGGTTCCGGTAACCCCCCGGTGTTCCGGTAAAATCCCGATTTCACCCGGAACCTTTCCGATGTCCAATCATAGGCTTCCAATATATCAATCTTTATGTCTCGACCATTTCGAGACTCCTCGTCATGTCCGTGATCACATCTGGGACTCCGAACAAACTTCGGTACATCAAAACTTATAAACTCATAATAAAACTGTCATCGTAACGTTAAGCATGCAGACCCTACGGGTTCGAGAACTATGTAGACATGACCTAGAACCATTCTCGGTCAATAACAAATAGCGGGCCCTGGATGCCCATATTGGTTCCTACATATTCTACGAAGATCTTTATCGGTCAAACCGCATAACAACATACGGTGTTCCCTTTGTCATCGGTATGTTACTTGCCCGAGATTTGATCGTCGGTATCCAATACCTAGTTCAATCTCGTTACCGGCAAGTCTCTTTACTCGTTCCGTAATGCATCATCCCGTAACCAACTCATTTGGTCACATTGCTTGCAAGGCTTGTAATGATGTGCATTACCGAGAGGGCCCAGAGATACCTCTCCGACAATCGGAGTGACAAAACCTAATCTCGAAATATGCCAACCCAACATGTACCTTTGGAGACACCTTTAGTACTCCTTTATAATCACCCAGTTACGTTGTGACGTTTGGTAGCACCCAAAGTGTTCCTCCGGTAAACGGGAGTTGCATAATCTCATAGTTACAGGAACATGTATAAGTCATGAAGAAAGCAATAGCAACATACTAAACGATCAAGTGCTAGGCTAATGGAATGGGTCATGTCAATCACATCATTCTCCTAATGATGTGATCCCGTTAATCAAATGACAACTCTTTTGTCCATGGCTAGGAAACTTAACCATCTTTGATTCAACGAGCTAGTCAAGTAGAGGCATACTAGTGACACTATGTTTGTCTATGTATTCACACATGTATTATGTTTCCGGTTAATACAATTCTAGCATGAATAATAAACATCTATCATGCTATAAGGAAATAAATAATAACTTTATTATTGCCTCTAGGGCATATTTCCTTCAGAAGGGTCCAAGAAGGGAAGGACTCTTCCCCCGGACTGCTCTGCCAACGCCGGCGACGACGACGAGGATTGGCCCCCAAGGGCCAAGCCCGTGGCGAGATCGTAAGTATCCGGACTCACGAATAACTTTATAATTTTTCTTTTCGCCACATGGTGTCTTTCTAATGCCGCATACAACCCTGCAGTCCGCCCAAGGATGATCTTCCCGCTTCGTCGAGCGGGTCCTTGGGTCCATCAGATATGGATTCCCTTCCGACCGCCTTCACCCCCCGTGATGTGGACGATGTCGAGGTGGGATCCCGGGAAGGGACCTACCAGGAGGAGGAGGCCCCGGAGGTGTCGCAGAACAACCTCCCGGACTTTGCACCGGACTCAGCCCCGGAACCCATAGTGGCTCCGGAGTCCGACGGACGGCCCCTTCATAAGAAGGGCAAGACCATGACGCCGGCAGCCTCCATCCAACCGGAGGCGCCGGATAGCTTGCTGGAGGCGCTCAATGGCGCCTCCATCGAAGAGGAACACCGCACTGTTATGAGTGCGGTGATTCAGAAGGTTCAGCTCGCCAAGAGCGGGCTGACCGAAGCCTGCAGCATCCTTCTAACAGGCTTTGAGGTAAGAATTTCAATATATGTAAAATAGTACCGCATAGAGAGTAGCCCTTGATGCTCGGTTTGGTGTTTGGAAAGAAAAGCCGGACTGAGGATCTAAAAAGATATACGCAGGAGTCATAAAAAATATGTCAATATGGGATTGCAGGCTGTGCTACTGACCTCTGCCGCACTGACTGCGGAGGTCAATACTTTGAAGCAAAGCCTCGAGCGGTCCGAGAACGAGCTTGGCCGTGCAAAGAAGCAGCTCGAGGACAATGAAGGTGAGTAACACCTTATTAAAAATGTACCTTACAGAAAAGGATTTTGGTTGCAAGAAGAAGGACAAGGATAACGTGGGTATTGCAGGGGCCACAAGCGAGGTGGCAACCCTGAAGGAGGTGGTGTCCACGTCCGAACGTAATGCGGCCGCAGAACGCACCGAGCGAGAGAGGCAGGAGGCGCGGGTGGCGGAGGTACGGCAAGAGCTCCAGGATCTCGTGGAAAAATACGAGAGTTTGGAGCGTGACTCGAAGACTCGAGAGTCCGAGCTTGCAACGGCTCTTGAGAGTGCCAAAGCCGCTAAGGCAGAAGCCTATAAGGCCCTCCAGGAAGTCGAGGCGTTGAAAAAAATAGCGGCGGGTAAGGCATTTTTCATGCAAAATAAGCATGTGAGTGTGAATTACCTATTACTTACCCGAATTCGGAGCTCTCCAGGAGCGTTCGCAGATCTGCCCTGCAGCGTGTCCGATGTTGCCGCTTTCTACAAGGCCGAGGAGGGGAGCTCGATGGAGAAGGTCTTCTGGTCTCAGCATGTTGAGGCCGGACATCTGGTGCCCCTTAGCGACCAGCTGAAGCAGCTGGTCGAGCTCCACAAGGTGGCCGAACAGGCCATGAAGGGCCTCATAGTTCGGCTATGGCCTAAGGAGGCCATGCCTGGGAGCTACTTCAGCCTGGTGCGGCGGCTGGTGGATGCGTGTCCATGGGTTGAAGTCATCAAGCACTCCGCCTGTATTGAAGGTGCCCGTCGGGCCCTTGCCCGCGCAAAGGTGCACTGGGGCAAGATGGATGCTTAGAAGCTTGTGACGGACGCGCCACCACAGGGCAAGGAGCATCGCACGCCTGAGATGTATTATAAGAGTGTCCTGAAGGGTGCCCGCATTATTGCGGGTGAGTGCTCCAAAGATGTAATATTTGAGTAGACTCGCATTTTGTTATCCTGTGCACTGAAAACTTAGTTCATATGCGCTAAGCAACGCTTGTTAATTTAAAATATTACCTTCTGTGCGGCTGTTTATCAAATCTGAGTGATGGCAAGTCGTCGGCTTCAGCCCCCATGCCAAGAGTGCTGGGGTGTTCAGGATAAATTTGATCACTCTTGTTCCCATTTTTGGGTCCATCTAGGGAGGCGCTCAACACAACGAACAAGGCAACCGGACTTATAATGCTTGAACACTCTCACTTAGCCATAGAATTCTATAATTTTAAATTTCGGCGAAGCCCCTAGTATTCGGAAGGCCGAATTTGGGGCGCTATCCACGCCTGGGCCGGACAAAGCCGGCTCCTCGCTCTACGCGTCATAAGTCTTTAGGGACTCGCAAAAAACCTCTCGAACAGCGACCAGCTCTCACCTCATCATGACGATCAGTTTTAGCTTTCTCCACTGAGGCGCTCGCCCAACTCAACTGGGGCGCAATCGTAGTGGTTCTCCCAGTGCTACCTTAGCCGATACAACGGAACGTAAGGTACCAAAACATGGGAGCCGGGCAAACCCAACTATTGACCCAAGACATGATTCTGAGCCGATGCATATAATGCTATAAGTTCGGGGTGCCGCACTTGTGAAAGTGTTCGGACTTATCACACCATGATGCGGGAAACATAAGCCCCTAGTGTATTTAGCCGTATCAAAATGTACGGATGCAACATGTCATAAATGAACATATGTATAAGAAAGAAATGCAATTGGAAGCAAAAAGGTGCTGCATTACTTATTCAAGAAAAACTGCTGTGAATGCAGAACGATACAAATGGTGCGATAAGCAAGGGATGCGACTATTAAACATGTCCCCCTCCAGGGGTAGGCTGCGGAATGGTGTATAAAACAGATTTAATGCTCGTAATGGAGACCACCTGGATATTCATTGTAGCCTTTCTCCTTCCCTGGCTGTTGCATCGTGAGTTCGGCAGGTCCGCTGCCGGACAGGGCCTCTGACGAACGGAGTCCTGTGGGTAAAAATAAAAAGGAAAGAGAAAAAAAAGAACGACACACTTGAGAGCCCCTGGTGTGGTTGAGCCGCATTCTGGGCCTATCGTGGTCGTGCCCCTCTCCCCATGCCCATGGTATCTCCAAAGCGTAATGGTGTATGCGAAGGACCTGTCTTAACATTTTGCAGGGGCTGGGGTTGGGGCCGCACTGCTACGCGTGCTCGGAACGTGCCAGGTGATCTTGTTGTAGGTTACTCCGGGCGCGTTTAGCCGTGTCCGGTCGCTTAAGGGCCGGACTCGAGAATTGCCTTAAGAGGCTGCACTGTACTTCTGCCGCAAGAGCCGCTATATGTTCCTCCGTTCGGAGAGAGCGTTCAGCGTTTCCGTTGACCGTGATGGCTCCTCGAGGGCCTGGCATCTTGAGCTTGATGTATGCATAGTGCGGCACCAGGTTGAACTTTGCAAACGCGGTACGTCCGAGCAGAGCATGATAGCCGCTGCGGAACGGAACTATGTCGAAGATTAACTCCTCGCTTCGGAAGTTATCCGGGGATCCGAAGACCACTTCCAGTGTAACTGAGCCTGTACACTTGGCTTCTACACCTGGTATGACGCCTTTAAAGGTCGTCTTGGTAGGTTTAATCCTTGAGGGGTCTTTGCCCATTTTCCACACTGTATCCTGATAAAGCAGATTCAGGATGCTGCCGCCGTCCATCAGGACTCTGGTGAGGTGAAATCCATCGACGATTGGGTCTAAAACCAATGCGGCAAATCCGCCGTGGCGGATGCTGGTGGGGTGGTCCCTTCGGTCAAAAGTGATCGGGCAGGAGGACCATCGATTGAACTTCGGGGCAACTGGCTCCATCGCATATACATCCCTGGGTGCACGCTTCCGCTCCCTTTTGGGTATGTGTGTTGCGTATATCATGTTCACCATCCGCACCTGTGGGGGGAAACCCTTCTGTCCTCTATTGTTCGGCGGTCGGGTCTCTTCCTCGTCATCGCTATGCAGCCCCTTGTCATTGTTTTCGGCAATTAACTTGCCTGCCTGCTTGAATACCCAACAGTCCCTGTTGGTGTGGTTGGCTGGCTTTTCGGGGGTGCCGTGTATCTGGCACGAGCGATCGAGTATTCGGTCCAAATTGGACGAACCCGGAGTAGTTCTTTTGAATGGCTTTTTCTGCTGACCGGGTTAGAGCCTCTGAATCCGGCATTGACTGTCGTATCTTCACTATTATCGCCGTTAATGCGGCGTTTGTTTTTGTTGCGACGCGACCTACCATTACGGTCCTTGATATCCGGACTGCCAGAATTTTTGCTGAGGTTGTTGCTGCATGCTAGCCAGCTGTCCTCACCCGCGCAGAAGCGGGTCATGAGTGATGTGAGGGCTGCCATGGATTTCGGCTTTTCCTGTCCCAGGTGCCGGGCAAGCCACTCATCGCGGATGTTATGTTTGAAGGCCGCGAGGGCCTCCGCATCCGGACAGTCGACGATTTGGTTTTTCTTGGTTAAGAACCGTGTCCAGAATTGTCTGGCCGATTCGTCTGGCTCCTGAATTATATGGCTTAGGTCGTCAGCATTTGGTGGTCGCACATACGTGCCTTGGAAGTTATCGAGGAATGCGGCTTCCAGGTCTTCCCAACTCCCAATTGACTCTGCTGGCAAGCTGTTAAGCCAATGCCGGGCTGGTCCTTTAAGCTTGAGTGGGAGATATTTGATGGCGTGAAGATCATCACCGCGGGCCATGTGGATGTGAAGGAGATAGTCTTCGATCCAAACCGCGGGGTCTGTTGTGCCATCGTAAGATTCAATATTCACGGGTTTAAACCCTACGGGGATTTGATGATCCATTACTTCATCTGTGAAGCATAGTGGGTGTGCGGCGCCTCTGTACTGGGCGATATCACAACGGAGCTCAAAAGAGCTTTGTCTATTTTGTTCGGCCCGGCCGGACTTACTGTGTCCGGCGCGACGGTTGTCGTCACGTATCATGGGGCGCCCACGCGATCCATAGATCGATCTTGATTGTCTTGCCTTATCCTCCAATATATCTCGCAAGTCTGGAGCGTTCCCCTGTGGCCTTGTGCTTTTCGAGCGATGCCGGGGTACGGTTCTAGTGAAGGGCCTAGAGGCCTCTCTGTCGCGACCACGGGGTGGTCGGTCAGCCGTATTGTCTGCTGGTGATGCAGGTTCATATGCCTCCTCCTCTAATCGGGGGAGCAGCTTGCATTTAGGGTAGCTTTTGGAGGGGCGTTCGAGCTCATGCTCTTCGGCCGCGAGGACTTCAGTCCATCTGTCGGCTATCAGATCTTAATCAGCTCTAAGTTGTTGCTGCTTTTTCTTGAGGCTGTTTGCCGTGGCCATAAGCCTGCGTTTAAAACGCTCTTGTTCGACGGGATCCTCAGGCACGACGAATTCGTCGTCGTCGAGGCTTGCCTCATCTCTGGAGGGAGGCATATAATCCTCTACCTCTTCTTCTGCCGCTCTCTCATGGGGGCTGGCGTCTCCATCCTCCTGTGCTGAATCTTGCTGGAGTGGGTTGTCTTCGACACTGTCTGGGGTGTTATTATCTCCGGTGCCGGAATCTTCATTCTTGCTGTGGCGGGATTTAGAGCGGCGCCGCTGACGTCGGCGCTTGGGATGTTTCTTGGAGGGGTCTTCCTCCGCTGTTTCTTCGCCATTCCCATCCTTCGGGATATCCACCATGTATATGTCATATGATGAGGTGGCTTTCCAGTGCCCGGTAGGCGCTGGTTCTTGGTCGTCTCCGACATCGTCGTCCATACCGTCGATGTCTTCGGAGTCGTAGTCTAGCATGTCGGTTAGATCGTCGATAGTGGCTACTAAGTGGGTGGTGGGTGGGCTTTGAATTTCTTCGTCGTCCGCATCCCAACCGTCCTGACCGTAGTCCGGCCAGGGCTCTCCTGATAATGAGAGATACTTTAGCGAATTCAAGATGTCGCCGAAAGGTGAGTGCTGAAAGATGTCCGCAGCGGTGAACTCCATGATCGGCGCCCAACCGGATTCGATTGGAGGGGGCGCGGGAGGCTCGGAGTCTGGCGAGGAGTCCGACACCTCGGAGTCACGGGCTTCATGAGGGACAAGATCAGTGTTCGTCTCTATCACCGTAGAGGTTGCAGCCTCCGAGGCGGTGTCTAGCCATCCGTCCTCGATCTGCGTAGCCGGCTCCGAATTGAAGATCAGAGCGGACTCGAGTGCAGCCTCCAGGATACTTTCCGGCTATAGAGCTAAATCATGCTCGTCGTGACAGTGCGGCACGCTCGGCTGTGGCTCGAATCCATCGAGGACCAGGTTCCCGCGGATGTCAGCCGTGAAGTTCAAACTTCCAAATCTGACCTGATGGCCAGGGGCGTAGCTTTCGATCTGCTCCAGATGGCCAAGCGAATTGGCCCGCAGTGCAAAGCCGCCGAATACGAAGAACTCTCCGGGGAGGAAGGTCTCACCCTGGACTGTGTCGTTATTGATGATAGAAGAAGCCATCGAGCCTATCGGTGACGACACAGAGGAACTCTCAATGAGAGCACCAATGTTGGTGTCAAAACCGGTGGATCTCGGGTAGGGGGTCCCGAACTGTGCGTCTAGGCGGATTGTAACAGGAGACAAGGGACACGATGTTTTACCCAGGTTCGGGCCCTCTTGATGGAGGTAAAACCCTACGTCCTGCTTGATTAATATTGATGATGTGTGTTACAAGAGTAGATCTACCACGAGATCAAGGAGGCTAAACCCTAGAAGCTAGCCTATGGTATGATTGTTGTTCGTCCTACGGACTAAAGCCATCCGGTTTATATAGACACCGGAGAGGGCTAGGGTTACACAGAGTCGGTTACAATGATAGGAGATCTACATATCCGTATCGCCAAGCTTGCCTTTCACGCCAAGGAAAGTCCCATCCGGACACGGGACGAAGTCTTCAATCTTGTATCTTCATAGTCTTGGAGTCCGGCCGATGATGATAGTTCGGCTATCCGAACACCCCGTAGTCCAGGACTCCCTCACCTCCCACTTATGATTAACCCCCTCGCAAGGATCCGCAACTATGAAAGATGTATTAAGATAAAATCTAACCATAACATTAAACATATGGGTTCAAATTAGCCCCTTACGAAATAGTGCATAAATTAGTGTTTAAGCTTCGGTCACTCTAGCAGCCCATCATCTAATAACTACTACACAGTGCATTCCCTTAGGCCCAAAGATGGTGAAGTATCATGTAGTCGATGTTCACAATACACCAGTAAGGGAATCACAATATACATATCATCAAAATATCGAACAAATACCAAATTCACATGATTACTTGCCACATGACTTCTCCCGTGGCCTCAAGAACAAAGGAAACTACTCACAAATAATATTCATGCTCAAGATCAAAGGGATATTTAATAGCATAATGGATCTGAACATATAATCATCCACCAAATAAACCATATAGCATCAACTACAAGGTGTAATCTACACTACTAGTCACTCATAGGTACCAATCTGAGATTCCGAACAAGATTGAACACAAGAGATGAACTAGGATTTGAGACGAGATGGTGCTATTGAAGATGTTGATGAATATTGGCCTCAGAAATATGAGAGGGTTGTTGGTGATGACGATGGCTTCGATTTCCCTCTTCGGGAGGAAAGTTCCCCCGGTGGAATCGGTCCGTCGAAGGGCAAAAGTGATCCTACCAAGTTCCGCTTCGAGACGGCGGCGCTTCATCCTGAAAGTCGTCCCCTTATTTTTTTAGGTCAAAAGACCTTATGTACCAGGAGATGGGCACTAGAGGTGGGCTGGATGGCCCACTACCCACCAGGGCGCGCCTGGAGGGGCTGGCGCATCCTGGTGTCTTGTGGGCACCTAGCAGCCCCTCTCCAGTAGTTCTTTTCTCCAATATTTATTATATATTTCAAAATAATTCTCCATAAAATTTCAGCTCATTTGGAGATGTACAGAATAGTATCTCTGGCATAGCTTTTTCAGGTCCAAAATTCCAGCTGCCGGAATTCTCCCTCTTTATGAGAGAAAAGGCATTAGAATTACTCCACAAAGTGTTATAAAGCATAAAAACACTATAAATAACAGTAGGAAAACATGATGCAAAATGGACGTATCAGGACTCAAGAACACAAAAAGGATTTTTCAACACTATTTGGACAACTCTTCATGCACTCGCAGTTGAAATTTTAATGATATTCACTAAAGGCATAGAAATGCACTTATTTCCTGAAGTTATAGAAAACAGACTCCAAAAGATGCCAAATATCAACATGGATACCTTGATGGTGTGTATTGAGTGTAGAAAAAAAATGAAGGCCCTGGATGAAGCAACTGCTGCATCGCCTTCAAACCTCAATCATTCCCTCTTGAAACCATGTTTTACCTCGATTATGGTCTCGTCATTAAGTGTTTTTACACCATATCATTTCAGAAACCTTCTCCATCTTTTACCATGGCCTTTAATCATCATATATTAACATCATGCGAAGTTTCATGATTTTTGTACCTTGTTTGCAATTTTTGAAATTCAAAACCAATAAACTCCAAGTTTGGTGTCGAGTCTTGGCACCCTCATGTTTGGAATTGCTATATTTTTGTTGTCTAATGCCTAAACATAGACTCAAGAACACAAATATGATTTATAAACCCAACTTTGGTAACCTTTTCAGGCACTCGCAATTCAAATTTTATTTTTATTTAATAAATGCCTAGGAATGCACTTAATGATTAAATATAATAAATGGGCCCCAAAGATGCCAAATTTTTACATGGATCGTGTAATAGTGTATCTTGAACGTAGAAAAAATAAATCAAGGTCAACAGTAGAAGCAACGTATACATCGTCTTCAAACCTCACTCGTTTCCTCTCGACACCACGTTTCTTCCTCAATGATAGTCCGGTTTCTAAGTAGTGTACGACAACCTTCTATCATAGACTGTAGAAATCGTATAATGATAATATGTCGAGTTTTATGCTTTTCACACTTCGTTTACCATTTTTGAAATTAAAAATCCAATGAAGCTTGTTTTTAAGGTCGAACACCCTCGTGTGAGAATTTCTTCCCTTTTCTTGGATGACTTCCAAAAATGGACTTAAGAACACAAATATTATTTATTAATCTAAATTTGCCAAGTTTTCCATGCACTTGTAGTTCCAAATTTATTTATATTCACTGAACGTCTAATGCCTAGAAATTAACGTAATGCCTACATAAGGAAATAGAGAGGGAGGAAGAAAATAAATAAAAACATTGCGTTGAAAAGAAAAGAGCATAAAAGAAAATAGAACAAATAATGTACAAGAGAAAAAAACAAGAGAAAGGACAAGAAAACAGAGAAAAAAAAGTTTTTGCCGACTGCAATAGAAACGCACTCGTCAAAGAGAAAGAAGGAGAAAAAGGGAAAAAAAATGCTTGTCAGGTGCAAAAAAAAGAACTGGGCAAAAGGGAAGTGCTTGCCGAGTGCAAAAAAATGTCACTCAGCAAAGAGTTGTTTGCTGAGTGCAAAAGAAAATGTAAGCGACAAAGATCATGTTTGCCTAGTTTTTGACAAAATGCACTTGGCAAACACTTGAAACTGGGCAAATTCGGCGATTCCAGTAGTGGAATGTGAGATACGTAGTAAAGTTTAGTTACTTCAGGTGAATTTTACTTATTATGAAATAACAAAGCATAGACCAAGGGAAAGAAAGGAAGGGAGGGAGGGGGGGGGGGGGGGGGTGAGAGTGGATTTTCTCCCGTGCACGGGAGTTCCCATGCATATATTACATTAAATAGGTCCCCACATGCATTTTTTGCAACTTTTAGCTGCTTCAACCATCCCACCGCCCATCCCTTTTCTTTTACAGTTTAACTTTCAATCTTCTATATATTTTGAATGACAAGTCCATTTTAATTTTCATTTTTAGATTTGTGTTGC